>NC_048283.1:20402053-20642389 GCF_009762535.1 Notolabrus celidotus
TTGTAGATGCCCTTCCAGTGGATACCACGTAAAAAAGTGCCCTCTTGATGCCCCTAAATTGTATAAAACGTAAAAAAAAAAAAAGTGCCCTATGGATACCCCTTTATTGTATAAAAGGTTAAAAAAAAGTGCCCATTAGATATCCCTCAAGTATAGAAAATGTAAAAAAAAAAACGTCCCTCTGGATGGCCCCAAATGTATAATACATATAAAAAAAAAGTGCCCTATGGATGCCCCTCAAGTATAAAAATGTATAAAACTTCCCTCTGGATGCCCCTCAAATGTATAAAACCCCAAAATGTGCCATATGGATACTCCTCAATCATATAAAAGGTAAAAAAAAAGTGACCTATTGATGTACCTCAAGTATAGAAAATGTAAAAAAAAAGAAAAGAAAACTGCCCTCTGGATGCCTCTCACGTGTATAAAGTTCCTTCTGGGTGACCATCCAATGTATAACATGTAAAAAAAAAAGTGCCCTCTGGATGCCCCTTAAATGTGTACAACTTTTAAAAGGGCCTTCTGGATGCCCTTCAGGTCAATGAATTGTTAAAAAAAAGTGCCCTCTGGATTCCTCTCAATTGGATTGAATGCACAGAAGTACCATTTGGATGCCCCTCCAGAGTATTACATTTAAAAAGTACCTTTTGCATGACTTTTCAGTGGCCTAAATAACGTTATAAAGTGCCTTGTGAATGCCTCTTTATTTAACTTCACAGAAAAAAGGACGCCATTGTAGTAAATTATGTTATGTAAATTATGTATTATAATCAATAAGCCTAATATAGAAATATATCAATACTTTTGTGTTTACCTTCTACATAATTTAATTTCCGACACAACTGGTCACAAAAATATTCGGCACGGTGCAGGGAATCAGTCGTGGGATTCTTCAAATTTCCCTGCGGGTTGAGAGGAAGTGCCTTTTTGTGGTGGTTTTCTGGTTTTCGCCTCTACCTCTCAGTTTGAGTAGTCATTGCGCACTGCAGATAAAATTTCCTGAAGTCCCAACAGCTAAGACGTTTAAATAAAATGTTACCATTCATCCTTCATATTTCACCGAAGACACGTGGTGAATTGTTTTTGGTGGTCTTGGAAAAACCAGCTCCTACCAGCTGACTGTTCTACATGGCAGCAGCAGCAGGTATTCTGGGCGTGGCTTAGATCTTAGGTGTGTGAGGAAGAGGTCGACTCAGGTGTTTCCACATTCTCGACGACACAGGAAGAACAATTTAAGTGAAGCTACTGCTGGTATACTCTTAAAGCCCGATTCTCAATATATATTTTCAACTCTTGATTACCTGCTTCAACACTGTAAACACAGAACACCTGACTTTGCAGCACTCTTGGGAACGGAAACAAACTAGGCGCAAACAAGGAGTCTCTTGGGCGCGTTTGGAAGATGCATTCCGCCAGATATGAATACGACGTAAGTTTGTCTAACTATTACCTTTTATACTACTACCCTCTGTGTCACTGTGCTTTGTTTTTCCCATACAAAGACACCCCGTTTCATTGCACACCCCATGTTTCTCTGTGGGGCGGAGAGCTGCTGATACAATGGGTTGTAACTAGCAGCTCTATGTGTGTTTACAAGATTAGGCCTAAAATAACAGACTTACCAAACCCCGATATATGGCCTTAGATACTTTCTGTAAGGATATGATCATATGTATGTTTTTTGGCCTCATCAATACTAATTTGAAGTTTAACCTTTGTCATGGAAGTTGAATGACAGAAAAAACCACTTGACCGGTGTTGTGACTGTCATACAGTGACTACACCTATACTGCTGTCAGGATGACATGGGTCATTCTTTGAGTACTAGATTAAACTAGATGTAATCATAAAAAAAAGTCATTATTAATATCTGCCTCTAGTTTGTGTTCTTGATTCTACAAAATTATTTCAACAGTGTTAGATAGAGGCCCAGAAACACTGTGTCACATTAATATATTGTATTTTTACTACCAGTTGAACTTGCTGACATTTTATTTTCCTGTTTTAATGTGGTTGCATGTTATTAAATTTGGTTAACTCCAAAAAATTCACTGTAGTGTCCATCAACCACATTGAGAATTTGTGTTGCCCCACTTTTGAGTCTAGTTTATGTTGTGCACCCACACTAAGGTGTGGTGCAGCACCAGCCACACAACTGCCAGCAGGTTGTCACATCCAGATCATCTACATTCTACTTTTTTACAGGCTATAGTTGCCGTTATTAACAGTTATATATCTTAATGAGACACACTGAAATATTATTGATTGAGTCACAAATGTCAAGAGTAAGCCCATAAGGGTATAAATGTAGTAATCTTACGCAGTAATACGTTGCCTCAGTGGTTTACAGTAATTTTGGATCAACCAATTTAGGTTCCTAAATGATCACAAAATCCCCCACGCTTCTTGTAGTGTAATATATTTAAACAAGCGTGTATTTTAAGAGATAATTGGATGTGAAGACTGCGGAAAGCTTATTTTTCCTAACCTATAGGTCAAATTCTCCTGGAGCATGCATACATTATGTAAATCTCCATCACACACTTCTTGTTTCTACATAATTCAGTCTTGTTTGAGACGCATGAAATACCAGCAGAGAATGTGGGCAGAAAATAGTGTCAAATGGCCAAAGGTGAACTTCACTCTGCAAAGGCATTCATTAATGTTTACAAGACTTTGGTCAGTGCTGCTGAAATTCACCAGCTCTTTCCTCCATTATTTGACAGCTAACATCTTCATGAAAAACAGTCCGCACGCCTGGAGAAGTACACACTGCAGTGTGCCAATATGTGTGGTGTTCAGAATATAAGCAAACAGTCAGAGGTTTCAGGCAAAAGAGGCAGTTTTTTTCTTCTTAATATAACATGACATTTACAAGAAGTCTCTAAAACAGTAGCTTGTTATCAAAGTACTCATATCTCTCAGTGCTGTTTCCCTGCTCAGGGAGGAGGGGATGCCAACACTGTAAGGTATGTGACAGACACGTTCTTACTTGACCCCTTCCTTTGGTAGTGACACAGGAAAAGACACACACACACACACACAAAAATAGGGCTTGTGCCTCTTTTTTTCGTAAACTCATGGTACTCTTTTGTAATGTGTGTGATATTTAAATGGAAATGTGCACTATGTTTGCACAAATCAGGATCCAGTGCAATTACCATATGCTGTTTAAGCTGTTTAGGTCTCAAACAATGTATACAAATACACATACCTTAAATCATTCTATTTTTATCCAGCCTTGTTATGTTTAAAAAGTCAATATTACGGCATGACGTTTGGTCTCAAGTTAAAGCACATTTGCAGCTGCACTACATTACAGCACATTGATCTGCTTCTGTCTTGAGTGATGATAGTGGGAAAAATTGCTTTTTGATTTGCGCATGTGGAGTCTCTGATAACATTGCTTATGTACATTTCTCAAAACCTCAATAGAAAATGTATAGCCCAGTGAAGATATGGATGAACAGTAATGAAATTAATAAAATTCAGTATAAACTGGAAACATAATAACACAAACACATAATTAATGTCACTTGACAGGCTTCAAACCACTGACTGAATACAGTACATCTTTTTTTATAATCAACATATGGTATCATAGTTGTAATAGCTGGTGTCTGCCTTTTTTTCAATGTGAAAGCTGACAGTTTTTATTTGATTTTAGAAGTGGCCCCGGTGAAACTGTTGGTAAATGAACACTTCTCTAACCGTTAATATTTGATTATTCACCAACAATGAGGTCACTCCTCCAGTACCATAGATACTGGATCAAATAGGAATACTATGATTAATGTAGTCTGTCTGTTCTCTGTTTCTGTGGTGAGTCAGCAGAGTGAGTAAATAGTTCCTCAAGCGAGGCCACACTGCTTTTCTCTTGGATTTCAGGCCACATGTCAGGGGCAACCATTGAAACTGAGCAATTCAGCTGCAGTAAATATGATGTTAAAGTCTTGACTTTTTTTATTTACTACACTGAATGATGCATTTAAATGAGCAGTCACAGGCCTTGGGATGAGTTTGATCACTTCGCAGTGATACTCAGTTTTACAAGGTTTCAGTATGCCATGAGGATGTAGCAAACACTGTTTCACACTGCTAACTTCCTAATAACCTCATAGGGCTACTGTCAGGTAGGAGGCATGTGAAGTTTTATGTAAGTGTGAGGTATTTTAGAGGCTAATGAAGCCTACATTTCATTGACTTACTTTTAGCTGCTGTCTTCGGGCTGGTTTGTTTGGCAGAGACACGTGTGGGTATTTTAAAAAGCCTGGGGAAAAGACTGTTGGGGCTCAAGGGGGAGAGAGAGTCTGATTAATTGCCTAAAGTTATGTTGCTTGTCACTCGAGGCAGCATTGGTTAAGTCTGTAGATTCGTTTGAATTTAAGGGAGGGGGGAGCATGTCAGCATGAAGCTAGACAAAAGTGAGCGTACCACTGGCCTGCTTCAGGCTAACGACTTGAGGCTACGTTAGCCGCTATTAGCATGACTCCTTGAATCTTTGTCAGCTGTCAAGTTGTGTTGTGGGTAGGGTAGTTACCTGGTTAAGGTAATATGAGAATGCATATAATATTCATGTCAATGCAATACCAGGAACTGTGAAAGATTTTCATATATTGTGCAATATCTTAAACCCAAATACCTCTTCTACCAACTGACTGTATATATTCGACATTTGTTTTATATTATTCTATATTTATATTGTATTTTATACATTTTTTCTACCTATTTTTATTTTATTGTATTTATAACATGCACCTTCAGGAGCAGCGCTTCTAATTTCATTGTACACCTGACAATGACAAATAAAAGGTATTCTATTCTATTCATAACTACACGACTCTCCTGGTTCTGCTGCAACACTTTTGATTATTTTTGAAACTGTCCACTGTGAGTTCAGCAGTGTTTAACGGCGCTCAGAAGTAGTGGCCCTGCAGGTCCTGCTGTCCTTGTTAGGAAACTGAGTTCTTTCAGCAACAAAGTGAAAAAACAGAAGAGGCATAGATGTTTTGTATTCACCATGTTTTCCAAAGCCCTCTGGACTCCAGCTTTTTACAATAACAAACAGACTGTCGTCACCATGGGTGCATTTTTGGGAAAGCTACATGTTTGCACTTGGACTGATTGGCCTCTGATAGGTTTTTCAGTGTAATTTTTAAAACTGGAACTGAACCACAGGGCTACAAGAACATGCTCCAAGTTTTGTAAGAGATACTGAAATACTCAAAAGAACTGCCAAAGCTAGGAATAACTAATAAAGTATGCAATTTGATGTATATTTGTTGTGAATGTAAATCAAATTATGGAAATCACCTCAATCTGAGAAAAATAAGACTGTACAAACTAAATCTAATTTAACACAAAAGACCTGCTTCCTGTTAGCACTGTCAGAAATTATGGATTCCAGAAGTTCATCAGAAAACTAAATCCAGATACAAACTAACAAACTGTCTGGTTTCTTCAACTTTCACTCAGGACCAAAAATCTGCATTTAAATGTAAATGGAATAATGACTTGATATTTACCGTGATAATTATCAATATCCACTGATATGAAATGTTTTATCGTGATAACATAATTTTCAATATCGCCCAGCACTAATAATAACAGTACAACAGTAGAAGAGGCAGGACTTTTATATCAACTTTGTCAACAATAATGGTAGAGGTCATACTTATAAGAAACTTACTGCAATTTCTTATGAGGGTTTCCAGGGCAAGAGCTGCTCCTAACAGTACAACACGATAACTTTCAAATGCTTTTGTGTTTTATTTGATCTTACATATTCTCCAGCAGAATTGCTGTGGGACAACTTTTGTAACCAAGCAACACTAAATGTTGGTGAGTAGGGCTTTGGTTGCAGTTGTGGATGCTGCTAGCACAAAACAAATGCCAGCGGCGGACACAGGCCCTAATAAATACCCTTTTGATAAAAGACATGAATACACTGTTGAACAGTAAACTGCCCTTTTAAGATAGTCTGTATTGAATGAAAGAGTACTTATAGCTTTTCTTATATCTGGGATTGACAACAGCTGCTCTTTATTCTGTGAAATGACTCAAAGACAGTTGATCATATGTTGACCTACGTATGATGCTTTAATCAGTCTGGTTGTATTTTCAATGCCTTTTCATTCATATTAGTTATTTTGAGAAGCTTAGAACTGACATGCATGCATACATTTTATTTACTCTGTTTTGCCGTGATAGAGAGTAGTTCCATTAATTTTCTTGAGATCTTAAGATCAGTAGTCCTGCAACTAATGACTAATTTGATATAGTCTAGTCCTATATTATTGTTGCAGCCCTAATTTAGCTGTCAGCTTTTAAATTTTACATTAATCATTTAACCCAACACATTCAAAAATGTCCTTAGGCAAGCCATACTTGGTTCTCAAATACACCTAGTGTTAATGTGAGATGGATGATTTGTATTATGTGTAGTGTTGTTCCGACAGTAATATGAGTGATATGGTAAGAGTTTGCTCCTCTGTCCGAAAGAAAAACTGAAAATGTAAATAAGAAAAACAAATCAACCAGTGGGGCTCTAACTTTACTTACTTCATCTCTTCTTCTCTTCAGAGTTGCAAATGCTCAAACAGACACAGAAATAGGCCTAATTCACTCAAATAGAGTGGGCAATGGCAGCATGGTATAGTGTGGTTTGGCATATCACAACAACCAGCCCATTGTTTCGTTTTCTAGATCGCCAGGAAATGATCCTGTTACCATAAGAGAAGAAGCTTTATTGTCTCAAGATAACAAGATTTTAAAAAAGTTGTTACAATGGGACAACTTTCTTTGTTATCCTGAGAAAACAAGAAAAAGAAGTCCAGATTCTGCGAAAACAGTGTTAATGAACACGTTATAAGTAGGGTTTTAAAGATACACTGATCTGAAATCGGTTCCTGATCTTTACATGAAAGAACAGAGTGCATTGTTCCGCGGGATGTTAATTGGTTTTATGTTTCATGAGACTAACATTTGCTGAAGTCTCCACCTGAGTGATGAAGACATGGATTTAATATCCTGAAGTCAGTTTTTTCCACTTTGTGAAAAAGCGGTTCACTACAACGGCAGAAAGACAAATCTCCATTTGGGACAAGATCACAAACCTTTGCTGAGACGCATGCATTAGCAATCTGCAGCCCAAACATAACTGTCAAATGCAAAGCAAGTGTCCATAACAACTGATTGTGTCCAATTCATAAGTGATGATAACAAAGAATTACGTGATTATTTTTTAACCCGACAGCATTACCCATAGGAAAAGAAATTTAGAGAGGAGATCTCAAAAGTGTTTCATTTATGTCTCCTAGACAACAATGAGATCTGTTTGATAGCAAAATGAGACTATAGCTTATGTCTCCTGTTTCTCATTCTTGCCTCCAGAAAAAAAGTTGCAAAAACTAACTTAGTCTCCCTTTCAGTTCAAAAGGAGATCTCGTCAAAATCTGAAATGATTCTCAGGTATTTCTCAAGTTTTGTGACTCCTTTTGAGCTCAGGTGGAGAAGTCAGGGAGCTCTCTCAATTGTCTGGTGGCCTAGCGGACCAGGCGCCCCACATACAGAGGCTACAGTCCTCATCGTAGGGGTCGCTGGTTTGATTCCCGGACGGTCGTCCATTTCCTGCATGTCTTCCCCCGCTCACTACTCCCCACATTTCCTATCTCTCTTCAGCTGTCCTGTCAAATAAAGGCAAAAAGGCCAAAAATATATTTAAAAAAGAGAAGAAAATTACCCATTAATGAGATCTCTCATTTAGGTCTCAAATAAGACTCATGTTATGGTCTCAACTATTTCTCCTAGTGAATTTTAGGAGAAACAAATGAGAACAATTTGAAACTTGAATGAGGCTGAAGTGAGAGTCTCAATTTTGTCGCCAGATACTTAGAAGAGAAAGCTTTGAGCAGTAAAATTTTCCTCTGGGTACCCTCCCTCTGAAGAGACACACTATCATGCAGCATTTTTTTCCCTGTTCCTTTTTATAGTTTGATTGGTCATATTCCTTCACTGAACTAGTCAAAGTGAGACACTTGTGGATATTAACATATTGAGGTTTGAGCTCGTACAATGTCAAAGTATTTGTTTGTTCAGTTGACCTACCTCTTGTCTCTTGGAAATGTAATAAAGACAAGGAAATTACATTTTTTAACAACACACTTTCTTTAATGTTTCTCAGTTTTTACCAGAGCACCTGGCTGCAGAAAAAGAGTTCTGTATACGCAATTGGACCTCCACTAGAGTAGATCAGAATGATCAATAGAAGGATCATAGCTGTGATCATGAAATCAGATCAGATTGAATTGTCATTCTGTTTTTTTAATGACTTATTCCGGAATCTGATCGGGACCATTGAGAATCCAATTGGATAGAATTGTCTTGTAAAGAAAAGATGCTTATACAATTCAGAAAATCACTTTTTAAAAAAAATACAAAAACAAATACATTAAATCTATGGATGCATGTAGTTATTCCTTGTTATTTTCTGATTACTATTTCCTCTGCTAAAGCCTATTTATATGTCAAGAGATAACTGATACAAATAATTGGCATGAATAGTACATTTTAATGTTTTATTTTGTGAGCATTGGAATTTAATTCCAACATGAAAGATATTGTTAAATCGGTGATTCGGAAAGTTAGCTCAATCTGCTACCTTGGTTAGTGTAAGACCAAGTTTGCATCTGTTTTCTGGTTAAAATGTTACTTCAAAATCCAGGATTTCAGTTTCCTCTGCAGTCACAAAGCCACAAGGGTCTGACTGTTGAGGCTGTATCCTCAGAAGTTTCGAAATTCTGAACATTTTTCAACTCACACTAACTCCTACACCTTTTTGAAGTATGTTATGAATGGACCATTAAATGCAGTCACCTTAAAAAAAGACAGACATTGTTTTGCATACAGAAATAAACATGTTGAGTCCCTGTACTTAGCCAAATACCGTACTCAATAAATACGTCTTTAATCCGATAAGAGATCTGTATTCATGTGATTAAGTTCTTGCAAATACAACAAGAATCAGCCTTTCAAACTACACCGTAGATCTTTGCTTGAGGGAGACCTGCTGTCTTTTTCTTAAACCACACCTCACAACAGTTGTATCACACTTGTTAAACAGGTTAGACTTCTCTGACTTCTGTACAATTGCTGCAGAATCATCCCTCACTTTTCTGTTTACCAGAAATCTTGACTACACTGAATTTAAAGCCTTTTCTGCAGCCTGCATTGTTCTCCTGTTGAACATTAACAGTTTGTTTTAGTTTGCGTCAGCATGTTGCTGTTTTTTTCTTTATGATTTCAGTGTTGTGAGAAGGAGAGTGTTGCTTCCTGTTAGAGAGAGCACAAAACTGGGTCGGGATTAAACAATAACAAAAAACAGCTACACTTAGTCTAAGAACAAGACAGTGTTTCTTTTTGGAGCACAGAATGGGTGATGATGGAAAGCATGTAATGGTTTTATTAGGCTGTGATCAGGGTGGGCTGAGACCCTGGAGCGCTTGCTGACCCCCATCTCTAATGATTTCCCTCATTCAGGCCCATGATTGCTGTGAGAGATTCCAATTAGAAAGCATGTGTGGAGGCCCGAGCCGGGTAAGAATAGGCCTTAATTGCCATGAGTTATCATCTAGACTCGTGTAATTGAGCCCCCATCTTAAGGGGCAGCACATCTGACAAATTGATTTAATACCAAAGTGATTCTCCATCCCTAATGGCACTCTGGCTTCTTCAGGCACTGAATTCATTGTGTGTTGATTACTAAGCGGCCTGAAACCTTTCTCTCAGTCCACCCACTTGAGAGAGCCCAACAACAGACACACATGCAGTATCGACAGACACACACACAGCCTGAAGCAACAGGCCCATCATTACTACAAGGTACTCTGTAGATATTATGCAACTTTTTGCGTGCATGCATGTCTTCGAGAGTGTGGGAGCTCCGTCACTGAACAGGTTTTCCCAGTTTTGCACACACATTGCACCTGTTTGAACATGCATCTCTTGAATATTAACTATGACATTACTTTTCTAATTGTGTCAAAGTTGAGCAGTACAACATTAATATTCATGTTTATTTTACACTGCCCTGTAGATAATTGTTGAAGCGAGTATAAACTTACCCAACATATTTCTGTTTGCGTGCTATGTGCAATAGATCAGTATGTGAGTCAGTGATGCATTTATTGTGTCTTCTTTAGGATTAGCATGTTTACAGTGTTACTCTTATTGCAGCGATGGAAAATCCCATGCATGTCGCCATTGCAAAATCTAGTGTGGATTCTCAGGGAGGACCTTACCTCTTATAGAGAAAAGTATTTTCTTTTTTTAGATTACTGCAAACACAACATCCAATAGTATTTATCATGCATATTAGCAGTGGAATTTGCTTAAGAGTGTTCTTAGTTTTTATTCTTAGCTGAGAACAAATCCTAGATTAACAAAAAATGTTGGCTAATGTCACAATAATCTAACCCCCCCCCCCTCTATTTGCGTTTCTTTATGTCTATATTTGGGTCACACATTCCTATTCTTGTAAAAGCAACATCTTTGGGACTTTTTTCAAATTAGAAACAAATTGTCTTTTAGGTTTTAGACTGAAAAGCTTTGAGGTCAAAGGTCAAAGAAGTGGTGTATTAGGTCATTACAAAGCGGCAAACTCTGGCTGCGAGAATTACAGCCAATGTGGAAGTGTTAAAAACTGTGATGTCACTCCTGCTGATGATGGTGGGGCAACCCCTCCTGTAAAGCGCTGCTGTACTTACATCGTCAGATATTTTCTTTTTAGGGTAACGTATTCCTTCAAATGTTTCAGTTTAAAATATGTCCCCTTTCCTTCATCCTGGCCACCTGGCACCATTTACAGTTTCACTCTGAGGGAAACATTGATGGATGTGAAGTGCGGACATAAAACCGCAGAGGCTTACAGCCGCAGGGCAGCATTTCCAGATCTGTAACCAACATTGATGCTTATCTTAAGATGCCATACACACAGCAGGAGTACACTCCACATTGTTCACGGTTTAATCAAAGTTCCTTCTGTATATTTGCTGACTGTGTTTCTCTCTTTCTCTGCATCAGGGTCGTAATGGCCATCATGAGCGGATTGATTTCTTAACCAGCAAAGAGAAGACGTCGTCAAAGAAGAAAATCTGCATTGTGGTCGGTGTTCTCGTCGGGCTTCTCATCCTGGCAGCCGTAGCAGCTTTCCTCATTTGGCTGTTTGTCTGTGAGTAAAGTTGAAATCTGTGCTCCCACTGTGTCATCAATTGTACGGACTATAGACTGCAGAGTTAAGTGCTATACTTTTATGTGATTGTGAAAATGTTAGGAATAGGGAAAAAAAACTAAGATGGACTATTTTTCATAAATGTTTCATAAATTAAGGTTATTCTGGATCAAATTAAAGGAGAAACTCAGAGCATTTATAATTCTACCATCAGTTACTGCCAAGCTGGGCATACCATCAGAAAACTGTAAAGTGGATCATTCCCACTTGTTGTTAAGGCACAGCTCTTTGATATTAAAGTGTAAGAGTGGCTTGTTTGGACTTTGTAATTTCCCATTAGTGTTAGCCTATTTGACAGCTCCGACACTCTCCTTTTAATAATGCATCGGAGAAAAATGTCACAGAGTCCATGGCACAGCTTCGCACGTCTGATAAAAAGGCCTCTGAAGTCTTGATAAACAGCCGCTTGATTCAACTGGCTGTTTTAATTGCTCTGAGAGCCAAACTGTCTTCTCAGTACGACATCACACTTCACAACTTTAAAATAATGCTCCAAGGCCTGTTTAAAAACCCAGAGTCTTCTCTTTCATCAAAGGCAGCTATCATACGGCATTTTGTTGATCAAACACTGAAGTCTCATCTGCCTCTCTCCCCTAAGTTAAAGATGCTGATTCAGAAGGCATCATCAGTAAGCAGCTCAGCCCATCAGCGCAGGTCTTCAGTGGGCATATGAAGCTGGTCGATGTGCCGTATAACGAGAAGCTGGAGGATACCAAGAGCAAGGAATTTGAAGCTTTAGCAGATAAACTGGAGGCAATTGTGAGTTTGACACCCAAAGGACATGGCTTTCCTATTCTCGCTCCCTTTCTGCATTGTTTATTGTGGACTATTTTGAGCGGAGTATTACACCCGCTTCCCTTTTCTCACTAAGGATTAGTAGTCAATGTTGTTTGGCATCGTGGAAATGCTTTTTTTAAAATGCCCCTCCTAGTGCACAGAAACTGCTGAAGGCACATTTGCGTGGGTGGAATAAAACTCCACACATTCCCTCAGTAATTCCCTCAACAGCATCTCCTATTATTGGAGGCAGTGGAGCTGTTTGTAGCACCACTTAGGAGCATGTTTTGATAGCAAAAAAGCATTCACTCAAACACCATCAAGCAAGCACTTGCTCAGTGAAAAGCTACAGAAGTGAGGGTGTTAGGTGAGGATTAGAGTGTAAGTGGTAGACCGGAATATGAGATGACTAGATAAATGGAGAGGGTAAGCTTTATGATGTAGCAGGTTTGCTCTTTCATACAACAAAAAGGACAGCTTTTGAGGAATGCTTTCAGAAACAGATTACTGCCTCTAACATCACAAGTGCTTATTGTAAAGTGTAGATGTAAGTTAACAATGCTACCTTAAAATGTTCCAACAATGATACCAGTATTAGCACTAATAATGGTACTAGTATTGGTACCAGTATTAGCACCTCTAAGTACCAATAGGCCTATCAGTTCTGGTCCTGGTATCAGCCTATGCTGCAGCCTAAAATGTGACTGAGTATTCAGCATGCTAGTGCATGCCTCATATCATAATTTATTAGCCCCACAGAGGCTGTCATGTTAGCTAAAGTTAGCATTATGTCACCAAACAGTGTTTTTCCACAGAAGATGTGTATCTTTATTATATTGGTACCAGATGGGTATAAGGTATCTGCAATTATTTAAGTCTAAAGGTATGTTTCGACCGCAGGAACTTCACCCCAGAACAAGGGACTTGACCCCTGAACTACGTGCATTTCGACCAGAGGAACCACGGTCTAAATTTAGTTCAGGGGTAGATAATCTCCCCCTGAAAAGCCCCTGCTTGAGGGGTAGTACTAATCAAAGGTCCTGGGACTTTTGGTTTAACGTAACGGTGTTTGTGGAGTTTACATAGTTGTTGAAACACAGGGAGTTCCTGGGAATGCATACTAGTTTAGTTTTTTTATTAAGATTTCAAAATGTTATTTAATATAATTTTTTTTCTCCATACGTCACTGGCCTGATTGGCACAATCTACCTGGGACTTCAGCCCGCGGTCGAAACGCAGACAACCACGGGGGGCCACAGGAACCTTTTAGTTCCGGGGAAAGTAGTTCTGGGGGCTGATAGAACCCTTAACTCTTGGTCGAAATGCACCTTAAGGGTCGATATCGGTATTGGAAAAGAAAAATAAATGTATCAGAACAGCTCTCCTTCACTCTGCGACTGAAGCTCCATCTGTCCTTTTAAATTGTCTACCAGCTTTTTCCTTTTCTGTGCCTCATGGATGGGTTTAGTAAAATGTCACATGGTTCATCTGGTATAATGGCACATTTGATGTTGCTGACTTAAACTTTAGAGATAGCCATTTTTTAAGGTTCTTGATATTTTATTTTACGATAATTGACCACTTTGTCCTGTGAACAATCCTTTTCCTCTTTCACCGTGTCATTTTCTGCTTTTATCACCAAACCAAATGAAGCCTGCTCATCCTCTGCAGTCACTTTTTTTCTTTTTTTCTTTTACCCTTTTCTCAACAAGCACTTGCTCTAAAGTTAGATAACACTGCACATTTATAAAATATGGCACTGACCTCCATTTAAGACCACAAAGCATGACTGCTGCCTCGTCTGAAACAGTTTGCAGCTCTCTGCCGCTGAAGGCGAGGCAGCTAATTTAGACTCCTGTTGTAGTGTGCTTTTCAAGGAAGACAGTTTTTATGTTAACATGCTAATTCTGTTCTTTGTCTTAAGGCTGACAAGCACAAATCTTGTACATGTTCTTTTCAGTAAAAATATTTTTTTTTCTTCACAGCTGGGGGAAAACTACAAGACAGATCCATTGCTCGCTAAATACTATACCAACTCTGTAGTGACTGCATTCAGGTAATGTCAAGATTTTGAGCTCCTGCTTTTTTGTAAGCTGCTGTGGAAAAATAAACTGCACAATGAATCTTAAATCAAGGGAAAGTTTTGCTTTTCTGACTTTTGTGGGTTCAAAGTTTCAAGTCAGTTGCATTTCTTAATACCTCAAGAATCAAGGTTAGACGAGGTCCCGCGATTTGTGACCACACCTAGTTCTGTGAGAGGCATTGCAACTCTGTTTATTCTCTCCTTTTTCCCCACCACGTTCTTCACCCAGTCTTTCTTTCCCTCCCATTCATTTCTGGTTTTCTTCTGCTCCCACCAGTGAGGGTGTGCTAGCCTACTATTGGTCCCAGTTTGATATTCCAATTGACGACCTGGAGATCGTGCCAGAGTTTTCTGAGGAGCGGGTGTTGGAGACGTTGGAAAATGGCATAACAGCCAAGAGCAGAACAGCAGGCCTGAAAGACATCAGCATCAGTGAGATCACTGCCTCAAGTAAGTACACCGGGTGTGGAGTGGGACGGTCACAAAAAAAGGTAGATAGAGACGACTAAGCGAAAATTGACACCAGATTATGTAACAATGGGCACAGATAGAAGGCTGTGAATGCTTATCTAAGAAAATGTGAATCATAATACTCATACGGCTACCATTTCCTCTATGGTCACACTCAGAGTATAAAGCTATTCTATAATCATACTCAGGTGTTGTTATTGTTTGTGCCTGACACTTCATACCATTTTACTGCTTACCAATGACTGAAAAGACAACGGGGAGTGAAAATTGTTCTGTTTTATTTGCCTGTTTTATTTTTATTTTATCTTATGTAAAGCGACTTTGAGTATTAAGAAAAGCGCTATATAAATCCAATGAATTATTACTATTATTTATTATAAAACCTGAGGGGAAACATCTGGAAAATCAACACACTTAATACAAACTGTTGTTAGCAGCCATCCATTTTTTGCTAACAGTAAGCTTGCTAGGAAGTCACTTACTTGCTAACATTGCATTAGATAGGATTTAAGTCATCTGATGTAAATTGTATTTTTAAGGTAGCAGATGGTTTATTTAATTTGTTGCCTTCCCCTAAGATTTACACTGTTAGTTGTCCTTTTTGCTGCTGTGCAGCAGATAAGAAGTGGTATTTGTTAGATAACCTGCATGACTTGCAACCTGGAGTACAGCAGTATGATATTATAGAAGTATTTGATCTTCCCACAGTGGGTCTGACATCTAGGAAAATACCTGACATGTGAATATTGTCAATTGTCAGCTCCTATCAGCTTTGGTATTCGGTCTGCTTTCTATTTGTGTTATAGAAACTTGCTCTGAGTTGTGCTGATAAGATGATAACAGATAAGCCAGACCTCTCTGCTTGTGCTGCATCTGAGATTGCACATTTTATGTTGTTTGGATCCTCTAATGATATTAGCTGGGCTCTGGCCGGGCTTGAGACAGCCATTTTTCTTCTTTTCTGTCTCCTCAGCATTCACATTGCATTTGTCCACATCCTGGCCACCAGCCAATCGCTGGCCCCTGTGACTCAGTGGTTTTGGTACACTTTAAAATGATTTCTGTGGGTATGATTTGATGTTGCTGTCCCAGATAGTGAGACAGAGATATATGGCTTGCTGCTGTAGGGCAAGGTGAGATGAAGCAGAAAGAGCTACACACCATCACCAGTCCCCTTAACCGCGGGGAAATGGGACAGAAAATGTGCAACCCAAATATTTTAGGCTCATGTATCAAATTCTATCAGCATCCCAACGTTAGTGACCCATTCTTACCTTTCCTCCTGTTTCTCCCTCTGTCTCCAGTCACAGATGCTCGCATGGCCAGGAACCCCAGAGCCAGTGAGTATGGCGTGTCCCATTTCAATCACTTGCAGTTGTAATTTTCCAGCTGGCTAGATGCACACCCTCCTGCCAGTGTGTAACGAATGGCTGGTCCGGCCTGTCCTGTACATGTGCTGCTCCAGTCAGAGATTGAGAACCCTGTACAGACCAAAGCCAGTCAGTCACTGTGCCAGACACTTTTCTTTGACACTGTCTGGTGATTTATAACACTGGGATGATTAGACTACATCACATTACCATAGTAGCTGTGCTTTTCTTCCATTGATCTGTCTCTATATACATCTATAGCATAAAGGATTGATGAAGTTGTGATTACATCGTGCTTAAGTGTGTTGTTTGTAATGAAAAGTCCCTGCTTTTCATGATTAAAGATAGACTTTTAAGGAAAACTAGAAAATATACAATATATTTTTCAAAGAAATCAATAGGATCTTTCATTAAGATTATTAAAAAGGGGCCAGAAACTACTGTTGCCTTGTGCCACTCACAATATAAACAATGTTGTTATTCCCAGAGGAGTGTTTTTTCCGCCTGGAGGCTGAAGAAAAGCCGAAGACATTTTCATCACCAGGGTTCCCAAAAGCCTACCCACCCAGATCTCGGTGCCAGTGGCAGATCCGAGCTTCAGAGGACAAAGCCATATTTGTCACTTTCCCTTTCTTCAACATCGAGGATGACTGTTCTGATGACTTTGTCTCCATTTATGACTCCTTAAGTCCAGATGATTCTCAGGCTATCACAGAGTAAGTCACGAAGTACAGCACAGAGTCAAACTGGTTCTATTATAAAGTCAAAGCTTTATAATAAGACCAGGTTACTGGGTTTTACTGTTATACTTCTGGATCGATATGTTCTGCATCTTTGCACTAATGCATCAGCCCTCTGAGATTCTTTCTATTTTTAAGAAAACCAAAAAATGAACTCATTTTTGGTCACGCAGTACATCATATTGTAAGGCAAATTACACGTCTATTTTGCCTTAAACCTTTGTAGCAAGGTTAGCTTGTTAGATCACCAACATGTATTAAATTTAGCCTTCACAATCAGAGATGGGGGGAAATCATTGTGCATGTTTTCCAGAGTAAAACCACAAGGAACCCCTTTTATTTGACTGAAATGTTGCAACGGGATTTGGGAGTAAAAACTGTTTCAACGTGGGTGGAAAACATATTTCACTTGATTCCTTTCACTGGATTTGTGATAGCAACTTTTTCTCTCTCTTTTTGGCCCTGAAGCCTTTAGTGCTGCATGTCCCATTTTATTGTTAACTTTTGAGACCTCAGTGAGATTGAGTTGGCTCAAAAAGACCTCTCCTTTCAAATCTGTGATGGGTGCCAAGCTGAATCCTGCTACACCACTGTGTGTAATTGCACCAAGTCTATGGGGGAGGGCTACGATTCTGATACTACAGGCTCCTGATGCTACAATCAGTTGTAGCTGCAGGCAATTTCAAACTCAGAAACCATTGCCAAACAAATATGCCTTACCGAGTGATGCATAAAAGTTTTATAAAGCTATTGAGCGATCTGCTTTATCCAAGGTGACATGGGGTTTATGAGAGTCATAATATAATACTCTATAATGACATTATTCTACTGGAGGTAGATGTATTGCTGCTCTTGCAGCGTCATTCACACCTCCATTGCTCTGCCACCAGCGGTGCTGAAACTTTTTGCTAATGTACCTAATCTTTGGCTTTGAAACCCTGCCTAAGCAATTTCTATCCTGCCCCAGCATACCTCTTACTATTTATCTCTTTCTCTACCTCTCGCTGCTTACCTATTGATCATCCTTCAAATTATTATTTTCTTAAAGCTTTCGAAACTTGTTTGCTGAATGGATGTTTTAGTGCTCCTGACTCAAATGAATAACAGCTTTATAGGAGTGCTCTAAGTGTTGAACATCCTTTGAAAAAAGAAAAACTCCATTCAGTAAAAGCATCAGACTCTAAGTGAACAACACCCGTTGTTTTGGTTCCATAGAACTATCTGATTTGTGCACCATGTTTTTTGATCATCCACAGGAAGTGTGGTCAGAGGCCGCCCAGCAACCCCCTGGAGGTGTCTTCGTCTGGAAATATCATGCTTATTAACCTGATTACTGACAGTGTTACACAGAAGCCTGGATTCAGCGCAGAGTATTCAGCCATACCCATATCTAAAGGTACTCAATGACCTTATCAGCACTTTAAATGAGTATAGTTATATATACATTACATTTTACAACCACAACAAAAACTGTTCATTTAATGTTATGAAATTGCAATTATGTTCAAACCATAACAAATAAAAATGTGTTCATATATGATGTCTTCAGTGAAAACCTGCGGTGGCACCCTCTCTAAAAGTGAAGGAGTCTTCACCTCCCCTCTTCACCCCAGCTTCTATCCTCCTGCCGTGGATTGCAAGTGGACCATCAAGGTTTGCAGCATGCTCCTCTCCCTGCACCCCTCCCTGCACCCCTCCCTGCACCCCTCCCATACCTGAAACCCCTCCATCCACCTCCCTCTCTTCCTCCTCCTCCTCCTCCTCCTCCTCCTCCTCCTCCTCCTCCTCCTCCTCCTCCTCCATCCTTAGCCTGCCATGAGAGGAATGCTGAGGCAGCACTGTAGAAGCCAAGCTGTTCAGTACCTCTTCTATCTTCATCTGTCAGAGGGCTGTTGCTGCCGCAGCTCTAGCTGAGCTGCAGTGTTTTGTGTGCTGGTGCTTTATGCTGGTCTGTATGTGTGCGTGCGTGTACTTGTTTGTGTGTGTGTGTGTGTGTGTGTGTGTGTGTGTGTGTGTGTGTGTGCGTGTGTGCGTGTGTGTGTGTGAATGTGTGTGTGTGTGGGCATGTGTTCGTTCATGGTCTGTTTGGGTGAGTTGCAGCTTGTCTGCCTGCATTTACACGGGCTACAGACACATGTCTTGGTGTGTAGGAGGAGGAGTGACATGGGTGGTAAATACAGTTGTTATGAACCAATCAGGTCTTCGTCTGTGCTGCAGGTCCCTGATGGGCAGAAGGTGCGGGTGAAGTTCACCATGTTCCGCATGAAAGAGCCCGGGGTGGACATTCGTGTGTGTCACAAAGACTTTGTGGAGGTTATGGGCACCAAGTAAGTCTTAAACTCATTTAAAAGACACCCTGAATTATACTCTAACCAGTGTGTGGTAAACATCCATCACAGTTTACAGACTGCAGTACAGTTTTCTGAGCAATTACTCACATTTAAGGAACTCTCACATGCACTTTCACTCCAAATAAAACTGTTAGATGATCAAACTGAGCTGCTTTTTTAATGTTTACTTTAATTGCTCGTGTTTCTTGCACTGTCAGATGTCATTTCAGTGTTGTTGCCATTTCCTGTAATCTCAGCAGGTTATTTTTTTAGCACTTTGTCATCATAACCAAGTGATAAGAAAGTTTTAATAATAAAAAAATAATAATGAGAATGCCATTTTGATTTGTACAGCACTTTTCATTGAATGAGCACAGAGCATATAAGAAACATTTAAGCATACACTTAAGCATACAAGTATGGACATCTAAAGAACTTAAGTACAAATAGAAAATTAGATTAGGAATTGCGTCATCCAAAATCTAAAACATGAAAAATAAATTTGGTGTTAAGTCTGTCAGAATGTGTCTTAAAACAGGATTGGAAGAAGAAAACCCCTAAATAATAATAAGCCTGAATTTTTCTTTATACATTTGTATTGTGTTTCAGGTATTGTGGAGAATTGTCCTCATTGTCTCTGACTAGTACCACCAATGTTCTTGAGGTGAAGTTCCACTCGGATGAGTCGCACACCGACAAAGGCTTCAACGCGGAGTACAGAGCTTACGATCCATCAAATCGTGAGTTAACAGTCTTGTGTGGCACCCACATTCACTTGGCATTTGGCAAGATTGGCGTGTAATGTTGTGTCGTGACAGTGACACTCATAGCCTGCCATTACAGGACGAGACATGGGGAGTAACTGTGTCGTCTGAGAGACTACCAAGCGGCGTGTGACTGACAGTCAAATAGAGCTGTTTAGTGGTAGAGGCTTAGAAACTGCAGCAGTGAAACTCAAGAGCTAGACTAATCACCAGAGAGCTTGTTTATTGGGTCCATTTTATTTGCCACTGTCAGTCAGGAGCACTTCACTTTCAATACCCTCTGCTCTTTATGTTGTCTCCCAGTTTGAGCAAAATGGATTTATAATTGCTCTGATCAACAGGGACAAGCATTGGCAACATGATGGATGCTGCAAACACACACTGTCACTCCCTCTCGCTCAATTTGTCATCATGCTCTTTCTTTCCCTTTTTCTGTTAATTTTTGAGCAGCTTGCCCCAACAAGTTTGCCTGTGCATCCGGCATCTGCATCACTAAGGAACTGCAGTGTGACGGTTGGAATGACTGTGGTGATATGAGTGACGAGATGAAGTGCAGTAAGTTCCCCTTTGACCAGTCGGCACATTTTCTCTTTCTTTCCATTCTAAGTTTCTTACCCTCTTAACAATATCCTCCTCCCTGATGCTTTAAAGTAGTAGTTTGACACTCTGGCAAATAATCCAGCTTAACTTCTTGCCAAAAGGTAGATGTTCAAATCGATACCACTCCCATTACTGCCTGTTAAATATATGGCTGCAGCCAGCAGCCAGTTAGCTTAGCTTAAAGACAGATACAGTCTTTATGGGAAATAGCTAGCTTGGTTTCAGAAAAGGAAACAAAATCTGAATAGCAAAAAAAAAGACTAAGCGATTTCTAGAGGTTTAGGTAACTGACTATTTCTTGGCCCATTGCAGTGATCTGATCTTGGAGTGGGATTTTCTTTGCGAGTTTGCCGTACTCCAGGAAGTTTCTCATTGCAAACGGAAAAATAAGTTGCAGAAAAAACCCACTGACAAAATACAACTTTATATTTTCCACAATATAAGTGGAGTAGATATAACTTTTTTAAATGTTGGATGCTTTAAAGGTGCTTGAAGAAAGACCATAGACAGAGACATGCTAGACACTGTAGTTTCATGTATAATTCATAACAAGGTAAGCTAATTAGCACAGCCAACTGGCTAGACTGACTATTTGGCAATTAAGCAATTTAGCATATATCTTAAAATTTCACTCTTTTTATAAAAGATCTCAGCCAAGCGGCAGCCTCCGGTCTAAAAGTATGAGTCCAATGCGAAAGTGCTAAAAACTGCAGTTCATTGAGGATCCGCTTGAGGCTGGCTCTGGAAGTACCGGAAACCACATACACACCAATTCAAAAAAGACGATCTTTACAGCAGAAATAAACATGTTTACAGCCTGGTACAAAAGACAAGTGTAGTCTGGATAGCTCATTTCTCGATCGGCACACACTGTAAGGGGGGTGAATATTCTTTCTAACGAGGCAATTTCGAAGATATTGAGATTACAAGTCTTCCAATGAGAGGCACAGCTGACTGCGGGAACACTGTAGCTGTTGGCTAGGAGGCTCAAAGCCCGCCTCTTTACAGCACAATCGCTCGACAGCAGCAATATGGCTGCCGCCGCCGCCGCCGATTGGCCCCAAAACAGTGCTTCAGAAACAGATTGGTTACGTCACGGATACTATGTCCATATTTTATACAGTCTATGATCACAGCACACTTATCTTTAAATACTACAACTATTAGTTGACAAGTAAACTGGTCAAAACTTGTCACTAAAAAATCTTGATGTTCCAGAGGAGATGTTACCTGAAGTCAAAGTCAGGCTGGCATTTTGCTAAGCTTGGCTAACTAGCTTCAAATTTGCCCAAAAAGCAGAAAAGTTAAATCAATTTTTCCCTTTCACTCTTCACTATGATGCAAAAATGTGCTGTATTATGTAAAACCTTAAGCCATTAACTCCTCTAATTTTCTTGTGACCTATTCACAGTATTCATTTATGTTTGGGAAATTCACTTTTCCTCATTTGGTTGTTGAGCACCTTGTGTTTTGTTCCCTCAGAGTGTGAGAAGGACCAGTTTGCTTGTGGGAACGGCCTGTGCAAACCCAGACTCTGGGTGTGTGATCGGGTCAACGACTGCGGGGACGGCAGTGATGAGATACAATGCAGTAAGTGTTTTTGTCTTTAAGCACTCTTAGGGGACACAAACCCTATCTAATGCTAGGCTAATCGTGCTAACATTAAAGGCACATCACCACTAATGCGCTGGTCACTGACTCCTCGGCTGTGCTGTCATTATTGTATCAGTAATGGAGTTTGTTTGCGGCCTTGCACAATTTGCTGAGCGTCCATCCGTACGCTTAATCATTTGTAATACACAGAGGGAGAATGGAGAGAGATGCTAATGTCCACCATGACTGTGCTGCTAATGTCCTCCTGAAAGTTAGCTTGTCCTCTCCTTATCCAACTTTTAATCCTAATTTTTTTTATAATTTGCTCATCACTGTGTGTCACCTCCAGGTTGTGAGGACAATGAGTGGCGCTGTGGCGATGGTGTTTGTCTGCCTCAGGACGTTGTGTGTGACAGTAAGAGAGACTGTGAAGACGGGAGTGACGAGGCCTCTTGTAAAACGTGTAAGTGGTTTGCACTCATTCTTTTCCCAACCACTTGGGCATTTGAAGAAAAATCCTACCCGAGTGATTTAAAGCATGTTACACAAACCATTAAGCAATTAACCTTCCTCCACAGCTCAGTAAAGAGTTAGGTCTCACAAAAATGCTACAGTAAAGAATTCATCCTTCATTCAAAGTAATTTTCACTGTTAACAGTCTTTTATCATTTCCTCCTACTCGCTGCTTCATTCTTTATCAATTTCCCTTTCGCTCACTCACTCAGCAGTCACACACACACACACACGACGCACAAACACACACACACACACACACACACACACACACACACACACACACACACACGACGCACACACACACACACACACACACACACACACTCGGGGCACTCTTGCATTTCCTTTTGATTTTCACTTCTCTGAATAAAGAGGGGATATTAGACCTCAACCCCAATCAATACCCCCAATCAATGCAATCTGCTCCTCAATCACTATGCATTGTGCATTCAAAGCTCACTTTGAAGCCTCACTGATTGCATAGTCTTTTACTGCTTTAACCTAGCACTGCTCCAAAGCTGTGATTGAAACATACGTTATGTGTGTTTTGATTCTGGGACCTGTCTGTGCCCCGCCATAGCTCCGGGTATCTGCTCCGACTTCAGCTTCAAGTGTGAGAACAAAGAATGTGTCAACAAGGTGAATGCCGAATGTGACCGCGTCGACGACTGCTCTGATAGCTCAGACGAGAAAGGCTGTGGTAAGAAATGTTTTTCTCTGCCTTACATATTTCAGCTTTTACATTTTTTTTCTCGTCGAAAGTGGATCTAATCTTTTCAGTGTCATTCAAATAGATTACAGAAGAGCTGGTTGAGCAGCGCGTTTGGCTGTCTGTTAGAAAAGAGCCCCAGGCCTTGACTGCTTTATTTATTTCATTCTTCTTTGAAAGCAGCTCTTGTCATCTCTGAAGTTATATTTTTTTCCCTCCATTTAAGCCTCAGGGTGTGTCTGTGCGTTTTTTTTTTTTGATCAGCTAATATGCCAGCGTGCCTTATTAGGATTCCAAAGAGCAGTAGTAGCACCCAAAACCAAGGCCTACATCATGATGACTTCAAGTCAGCTTAATCTCATTTCAGATTTCTTCTCTCTGATCATTTCTGCCAGTCTCAACTTGTATTTTAAACCCACAATCCAGTGCTCCTCCTCCCTCATTATGCTCTCTGTTTAATGTCAGACTGTGGTACCAGGCCATACAAGCTGAACCGTATCGTGGGAGGGCAGAACGCAGAGCTGGGGGAGTGGCCATGGCAGGTCAGCCTCCACTTCCTGACCTATGGGCACACTTGCGGAGCCTCCATCATATCCAATAGGTGGCTGCTCTCTGCTTCCCACTGCTTTGTCACCAGCAGCCCATCGTGAGTCGCAGCTGAAGCATCCAAAACACTCAACCACATTTACAGAGCTGCACTACACTGTCAACAACATCCACCAACTGTTATTGTTTCCTTTTTTTATTGTATTATTCATCCCGTTATTTAACATTTTATAAGATCTCATTATGCAATACTCTCATGCCCTTTCTGCTGGAAAAATAGTAGAACTGTGAACAACAGAGGACCATTTATATACAAATTGCAAAGTCTGAAAATTAGCCCCTGATGATGCAGTTAATTCAGAAGAACCTTGGGGGGGCTAAATTTACATCTCATCCATTAAAATTATGAAGCTGTAATTATGAGAGTTGCCTGTAGGTGGAGCACTTACCATGCTGTTAGCCAGGGAGTGTGTATGCATTTTCACAAGCTCTCAGTTTCTGTTTACATTTCCTTTACACAAAGCCATAATTCAATTTGAAGCATTTGCTAGATTTGATATTCAAACCTCTTAAAGGAGGTTCTTCACAGTTATTGATCATCATAAATAGTCTGCTTGTTTTTTGAACACGGTTTTCAACAATATCATGAAAAGTGAGTGCAACCCAGTAGAATTATAATCTGGCACATTCTACCTTTGTTGTTATAAATGTCTGTGATTCTGTGATGTTGTATTGAACTGCTTCAGAAACTCTAACCTGGCTTATTCCTGTATTACACTGGGCACATGGTCATGACATCGCATCCTTCCATCCTAGCTCAATCATGCACAGGAGAGTCACCTTTCCCCTGTGATCCTACCACAGGAACCATGTTGCATCCAACTGGCAGACCTACAGCGGCATGCAGGACCAGTACAAGCAGGATGGGGTACAGCACCGCAAACTGAAGAGGATCATCTCCCACCCAGATTACAACCAGATGACCTTTGACTATGACATCGCACTGCTGGAGCTTAGTGAGCCGCTGGAGTTCACCAACACCATCCAACCCATCTGCCTACCCGCGTCCTCCCACGTCTTCCCTGCAGGCATGTCCTGCACGGTCACAGGCTGGGGCGCGCTCCGAGAAGGAGGTATTATGCTGGAGGTTTCTTTTGTTTTTCACTGTAACTGATTATTATACTAATTTTGAATATTTATGCTGTTATTCCTCAATTACGGGTGACCCACTCTCCAACTGTGTTTTTCCTTTTTGCATATCCAACTCGCATCGAAATGAAGACTTTCCACTCCTCCCCCATTCTTCACACAATTAGCTATTCATCTCTGTCCTTTATCTTCTCTCCCTGCCTGATTCATTCTTCATTTTTCCTTCATCTCTTCCTCATTTCATCCTGTCTTCTTCCTTTCCTTTAATGTCCCTCCCATTTCTTTATCTCTCCCATCATGACATACTTCTCTTCTGCTCAACCCTCCCTCCCTTTTTTCTCTCATCTTTTTCTAATCTGCTCTATTCCATTAAGCCTTCTTCCATATCCATATATCAAGACAGACGTCGGCTCTCCTGGGAAGCCTCTTAAACCTTCATTAGCTAACACTAATCCAGCCCATTAACACCTTTGATGTTGGTGAGGAACACAAAGGTCACGTGGCAGAGTGCTGACCCCTTTGTCTTGCTCTCGCAGGTCAAAAGGCACAGCTGCTGCAGAAGGCATCGGTGAAAATCATCAACGACACAGTGTGTAACACGGTCACCGAAGGCCAGGTGACCTCCAGGATGCTCTGCAGCGGATTCCTGGCTGGAGGAGTCGACGCCTGCCAGGTGAGACTGTGCTACATGTTCTCCAGCCGCAGGGTGGATGTAGAATAGTTTCCCACCACATATAGGTTTTCACACCTGTATAATTATCTTGCTCTCACATCCAAACCCAATCTAATAACCATTCTCCACCATTCTCCCATCCAATCGCCAGGGAGACTCCGGCGGGCCCCTGGTGTGCTTCGAGGAGAGTGGGAAGTGGTTCCAGGCCGGCATCGTGAGCTGGGGCGAGGGCTGCGCTCGTCGGAACAAGCCCGGTGTGTACACGCGCGTCACCAAGCTGAGAGAGTGGATCAGGACGGAGACGGGGGTTTGAGGATGATGCAGAGCGAGGACCAACATCAAAAGACTGCAGTGGAGACGGAACATTTGAGTCTGATTCAGGACAAGTCTCTCTGAGCTTTGTTCTTAGAGCAACAGACTCAGGAAACTGTTGCATGGACCTGGCTCCTCGCAAAGACGCACTTTATTCAGTTGCCAACTTCCTTTAAACCCCTCTGCTACTACTCAGAGGAACATAAACTTACACATAAGCCACACCTACTCATATTTTGTATCGTTTTTAAAATTAACTTCAACACAGTCCCCCCATAGATATTGCCATTCTTCACTGGTAAATATAACATAAGTACATATCATGACAAATCTTAATTTTCTAGGAATCCTTTTTATAAAAACAGATGCAGGATGTGAACATTTTACAGTTTTCAGGATGTTTTTAACCCTTTGTATTGTATATTTCTTATCAGGTGCCATGGGCTGCAGTGAATGTTGCACTTTGCTGTATATAGCTTTAAATGTAGGGTGTCATTTATTACTTATCCTTGCAGTACACAGCCATTCTATCACACAGGCTTCAGAATATTCATGCATTATTCCAACTATCTTCCAAAGCATGGTCCAAGTTTTTAGATTGATTAAAGTGTGTTATCTACCTATCTGCCAGGCAGCCCATCGTCTCAGTTTTTATTAGTTATTGACTCAATACATCTTGTAGGGACATCATCATTGATAGCGGAAATTAAAACAACAAAAACAAAATTAAAAAAGGGGGCTGTTGTAATATCATATGAAATTGAATGAAACCTGGAGCAGCCTGGAAGGTTTAAAAAAAAAAAAAAAAAAAAAAAAAAAGCACTAATCAATTTAAAAGCCAACGACTTGCTCTGGAAATTGGCCAGCAGTAATGCTGAGTCCACCAGATTTGTAGGCAGAAACTTCAGCGTGGTCCCTGAAGATGGATCTGAATCTCAGACTGGAGTGATGCTGAAGTTGTTTTAAGTTGTTGTTGATCAGAACAGCGGGTCCTCTATCAGTATTGCTATTACATATTTACACATGCTGACTGGCCTTGGCCGCTCTGTGAACAGTTTGCCAAAATGTTATATTCAAGAGACGAGGAGGACGAGGAGGACTGGACTCAGTTTGCTGCAGTTAAGCTCAGTGTGATTGGGATCTTCTGCCACTGATTGGGGTTTTCACAAATATCGCCAGAGCAATGCAATGAGTTCTTAACCCTTTCCAAGTGTCCTCTCTTTGGTCACGACTAAATCCATCAACTTTTAAATCTGAGATTTGATTGGATGCTATTTTTCACTCTCCATCCCTGACTTTTCCTGGAAATGCTATATCCTGGATAAACAAACCAAAGATTTGTATAAGCATTATTTATTTGAGGGGAAAATGATATACTGACTTTTTAGTCTTTCTTTTAGGGTTTATAGATAAACTATGCGAGTGTCTATATGTGTTTTTCAGACATTTGTAAATGGCCACAACCTTAAATACATCCCTCGAGCATTGAACCCTGGAAGTGTTGTTTTTATCATGGACATTTTGAACTTTGAAACTTACTTTGTTGTGTTTGTATAATGCTGTTTTTATATGAAAGAGCCATGATAATAAACATTGTTTATCAGATTCTCCAGTACCTAATTGTATCACCTGTATTATTTGTCTCAGACGAGGCCTGGTTTGTATTATGTTGTGCATAATAACTGCGTGTCTTGTGAGACCTTGTCCCTCCTCACACTAGAATTGTAATGAGCATGTACCTCTCCTCCCCGTCGTGAGCAGCGCGCCTACCTGGGGAACAGAGGTGACAAGACGAACTCGTACTGTCAAATAATACCTGCCTTTGTCACAGCTCCATCCTATTACCCTACAAGACGGGCATGTCGACTTGGGGAGGAGGATACACATACAGTGGGGGTTCTAGTATCTCATCTGTCTTCATTAAAAGCGGCGCTCCACTGGGGGAATAGGAAAATCAACATAGACAGTGCTGCTAATTTATGTATTCATCATTGTTGCTTCATGGGAAGCTTTGTTTGTCGCTGTTCCTCATGCCCAATGAAGCTACTCACCAGGCTGATTAACTCTCAAGATTCACACCAGCCACCTCTTTATCGGAAATGGTTTTATTTAAATATAAATATGTGTACAAAGGTACAAGCAACGATAGCTCATTTTTAGCAAATAAAATTCTTAATACATTATTAAAAGAATAAAACAAATGGCAATTAGTTGTGTTCCAAAAAAAAGCATAGTAACTGCATTCAATGATTGATGAACAACTTCGAGAGGAAAATCTGTGGACCAAAATAAATCAACCAAGATAGATACATATGTATATAAAGATACTTTACAATAGAGCAGCTTACACGCTGTACATTAAGGCTTATATAAAATATAAAAATAAAGACAAGCGATGATGTTTGCCTCCTCACTTTAAGTGACATTTGTTCTCTTGTCAGGCTGCCTGGAAACAGCTTTGTAGACAAATGGCAGTACAGGCGTCCATACTGCAACATCCAGGAGTTGGAATGCGACCGGGCCGGGTGCTGAAACGAATGTCTCGAACATGAAATGGACATGAGTATAAACGCTGAAGAGTTTCACTAGACACATCATTTGCATGCAACAGAGAGAAAGTATGGGCTCAGCCATTTGTACAGATACTTAGTGTTTCAGGGTAGTACTGATTCTTGTAAACATATTGAGACAATTTGATTGATTTGTAAAACTTGAGAGTGGATGGTCCACATAAGGACTGCCTAAAACATCTTTCCCCTGCTGAAGTTGACGCCGCATTCAAGTTTATTTCTAGTTCAAGATTGCCACCTTTCTAAACCACCACTTTTTGATTGTTCTGGTAAAAGCCGACTCGTCATTTTACAATCAGTAATCACAGCAGAAAACAGTACCAGGGGTAGGACACACGTTTTCAGCCTCCGCCCCTGTTTTTTCACCCTTTAAATTTACCACCATCTTTGGGTTTCCATGGCCTCACCTCGTCCTTCTTGGTACAACACACAGTTAACATAAAGTCCTCCATTACAATGAAGGTTAAAACACACATTCTCTTCATATCGCCTTCTTTTTCCCACCTGTAAGCAATACTGCTAAGTCCAACATGTTAGGGTTAAAATCAGAAGAAGCTCCAGGAATACAGCTCAGGCCAGAAGTATTCCTACGCTGATTAGACTCTTCATATAGTACAGTGCCTGTAGCACTTGTTGGTCAGTAGAGCCAGCCTTTGTGCAGAACAGTCCATGTCTGTCTCTGTGGATAGCTCAGTCTTATGTTGATGATAGAGACACGAATGTGCTTAGAATTCCTTTCGCATGCCAACAAAACACCAAATGACAGACAACAATAGGCTGTTTTTTCCTCAAATATGTCGCAGCTTGTCATTTGTTCTTTCAAAGTATTTTAGCATTGACACAAAGTAAACTCTGGAAGGCAGGTAAGCAGCTACCCCAGTCATTTTGGCCACCCAAATTCAGGAGATACACTTGACTTGTTTTCCTATTGGCTCTTGAACTGACAACATATCTCCAGGTTTGGGTGGTCATCATGTGGAGATAACCTCAAGAGGTATCACACTGTAATCATTAGTTTGACTTGAACATCACAATCTGCTGAACCTCAAGCTCAGAAGCTCCACATTTAGCATTTCCGTAGATCCCACCAACCATCACCTCAAAGAAAGGATGGTTAATCCAAAACCCAAATCGCGTGACTCCCTCCGAATACTGTCCAACGTGTCCTTGAAGGACCGCGAGTGAAGAAAGTCTTAGTTCATGTTAGTCCAGCCACACCTTCATGTGGTGGTGACAATGGCTATCTACTCACTGCTCCTGTTCTCTTCATTTTCCCACTTTTAGTCCAATCAGACATGCGTCTGCATCCGCTGTGAGGGCCGTCCATAGTCAGACTGCTGCGAGGACACTTGTGAGGAAGCATAAGAAAAGCGAGATGAGCTGGATACTTTGCTGGCCTGATCTGATTGGTCGTACGCATCCACCTTTTCATAAGAGGCAGGCTTGACGTAGCTGGTGAAGGCGCGACCGTAGGTAGCAGGCAGGTAGGCGGAGCCACTGTAGGCCGGATCAGTGGGATAAATGCTGGCAGGCTGGGCTGCTTGCTGCTGCTGGGCTGCCGCCTGCTGCTGTTCGTATGCTGTTCTGCCTGCTGTGGTGGTGGCGTATCGATGGGAGAAGTCATAGACGCGAGGCTGGGTGCCGTGCTGACCATAAATGGGGCTGGGGGAGGGCAGCTGGGACGGGGTGTAGACTGGCCGAGTATTGGGGACATATTCAGAGAATCCACTGCTGCGGATGTTGCGGTCTTCATGACCTCGGACGTTGTAGTAGCCATTGGTGGGGTCCTTTGTGGAGGACAAGAAAAAAAAGCGCTTAATTTTTTTATCAGAGTTGTCCGGAATTGGAAAAAAGGATTTAATCATTGTAGAGTGTTTCTTTAAATAAGTTCCTTCAAGTTATACCTTGATGTCTGATCTCTCGTCGTCTTCCTCTTCCAGGAGGTCACTGTGTTCTGTGCGCGACGTCCCAGGGGACTCGCTGCTGTTCGGAGCCTGAGGGAAGACCGAGCATTTCTGAAGAATTACTATGATGAATAAGACCTCACTTGAACAAGACCAACACAAAGTCTGAGTTTATACATTAGAGTGGAGCCTTCATGAGAAATAACTAAAGCAGAGAAACGAACCAAGAAATTTACCATGGGCTCTTTGACATCCTCCTCGTCATCGTTGCCACGTGTAGCGTTGTGATCACTGTGAACGATCTGAACTCTGATGTCACTCTTGGAGAGACGAGTACACCTTTTACCTATGGGGATGAAAGCACAGGAAACTTAACTTTATGTTTTCAGACCTCAAAACTATAACCAAAAACTCATGGTGAAGTGGTGTGAAACTGTTGCAGTCTCAGCTCACAAATGAAAGAAAAAAAAAACGTGTAGGTGTTTTATGTGAAGATTTGGCTGTTGGTCCTCTGGCTCATACTGACCGTTGAGCTCACCTTTGCCTGTGTGCCTGCAGCACAGGGAGACCAGAATGATGACACAGATGAGCAGGACACAGCCTCCACCCACAGCTCCACCAACAATTATCAGCATAGGCAGGGCTTCTGTAACAAGAACAGTAATACAAGATAAGTATGGTGTGGTGTGGTGGGGTGGTGTGGGGTGGTGGTGTGGGGGGGGTAGATGGTTGTCAGGATAGGGATGAAATAGGGGATGGTGGAGCATAAGTGTCAGCGTCAAAATCGAGCAGATCAGAGCAAAAAAAAAAAGAGAAAAGAGATCCATTCATTTGTCTTGCTAATCCCAGAGACGTCAGCGCCTATATAAATTCATCTGCAGTAAGCCCTGTCCTGCTCACAGCTAGTGTATGCTCAAGCGGGCATCTCACAGCCTGGCTATTGTCTCTAATCTCTCTGAAAGAAGGGTAACAAGGCCTGACATGCAATGAAGCAACAGACAGTAATCTAATTAGAGATTCCAGGAGATACCGCTGCCCATTTCTCTGGAGACCCCTCTCTGCTACGTTGATGTAAATTACTGGCGAGGACCTTATTTTTGGTGTCTGCTGCAACAAAGGCTTCCACGAGCAGCATCAGTATAGGAGTACTACTGCTTTATTCCAAGATCACTTTAAGAGGCTGCAGCCAGAGCAGCTGAACTTGGCTCTGGGACAGTGATAGAGAATATGAGTCCAACCACAGACACATGGGGCTTCCTCTAATTGACTTTTGTCCCCAATCAATATCTATGGTATGGGGCAAACATATTCATTAAAGGAACCATCTGCTGATTAAATCATATCGATTAGGGGCGGCATAATTAAGATAAGCGCAAGAGAGAAGCTTTCACCTAATCTGGCCCCCTTCACAGCGAGGATTGAGAGTCTCACTACTTCTTCTGCATAGGGCTCTAGTGGGTGTGGGGGTTATTAGTCTTGTCAGTGCATACCTTGCTCCTTCAGAGTGACCAGGGCAGTGCCAGTGCCGAAGCGGTTCCAGGCGGTGCAGTTGTAGCGCAGCTGGAAGTCCGTCGCAAGCGTCTCGGACAGGACCAGAGAGGACACAACGCCATGGTCGCTGGTGACTGTCTGCACTGAGTAACGGCCGGAGGAACCGGAGGACAGGCTCATTTCGCCAAAGGTCCACACCTGAGGGGAGGGTTAGAAAAGAGAAACAGACAACAAGGTGTAAGTTTGGGGACGTGTCCACACTTATCTAGGGTGATGCAGGAGAGGCATGAAGTCTATACGAGCACGCACATGTTTGAATAGCCCTAATTTACCTTTGATGTCTAAAATATGTAAAACTACTTTGATTACAAATGTAAAGGTCTTGGGGTTAGGAGTGTTTAGTTCTTGTGTTTACGTTTTAAAACTTGGAAAAACACAACAGAGTGGCACAAAACAGATCTTTCATTACTATTTCTTTGAGAACTCAAAAAAAAGATGTATAAACTACCAGAAAAGGTTTAACAATAACATGTTAGACAGCTTCTTCAAGCCTGCTGCAGCCACATAACTTCATTAAACATAGGTCCCGCCCCTGTCTGGGCATACAGCCAATCACAACTTGGAACTATAAGGTGGCACCTGGGGTGGCCAATCAGATTTCAGGTACCACCCTAGGATAGCCCATTGAAGCACCCCTGTGTAAGTAACAATTGAAAAATGAACTATCTCTGAAAGCAGAGGTCTGTACAGCTGTTTATCCTCAGATCCTTGCCTGCCGCTGACTGAACATCAGCTTCTCACTTCATTCCATTTTTTTGTGCCGACCCTCACGGTGCTCCACAGCTGACACAGCTCACAGGCTCATGTTTAAGCTGCCTCCCACGTCTGCCCTGCAGGTGAGGCCTAAGGAGGGTTAGGTATCTGCACTATGAAATAAGGCTCCTCTCCTCTGTCTCTAGCACAAGGGCCAGCAGGGCACCTGTCTCTCACTCCTCCTCACACCCTAATTATCCTCTCCCAGCCCAGCGTACGTTCAGCAGTTCAACAGGGTCAGCCGAGTGATGCCTCTCGGGCCGCTAATTGAATGCGGTTTGGCTGAAACCTGCAGGAAGCCAGGCTCCCACAGATCCTCCAACTCCACTATCCTCTCCAGTCAATGTCTCAGCAATTACAGCTGTGAATATGAGCGCGGACGTGTTTGTTAGCGTGTGAGGTGGAGATGTGAGGGTGTAAAGGTGTGAAGGTGAGGTCAGGGGTAAAACTACACTGAGTGAGCCATCTAATTTGGGTGTGGCTCGGAGCAACTTGCTGTGGTAAGCTCCCCCACACAAGAAAATGACACAAAAAGCACATAAGAGGATCACTTACAACTTTATCAGGCGGTGGGCTGCTCTCCACCCGACATTCCAGCTTGCCCTTGGAGTGTTTGATGGCGTGCTGTGTGGCTTCCGCTGCGATGATAGGAGGGCCTGGTGTGAAAGAGAAAAAGGATATTCTGAGTTACAGATCAATACTACAATGTCAGATATCAATTTTGATGCTACTCATTCAACAGATCAGACCAAATCACCACAAGCAAAGCTGTACTCATGGACATGAATCCACTCACCATTAACAGTCAGAGTGACATCTCTTTCTGCAACTCCAATCCGAGGTACAATGGCCTTGCAGGTGTATGTTCCGGCGTCCTCCTGGGTAACAGCCTTGAGCTGCAAGGTGTTACCGTTACTGAGAACCTAGTGAGAAAGTCAGGGACACAAGTGAGAAGTGTGTAAGAGTGCGAACGAGCCAGAAAACGAGCAAAGGGGCAGACAAAAGGAGAGTGGAAGCTTTATCAGTGGCCCACTCAATGTGGAGGCAGCGCAGAGGTGGGCTGACCATTGTAACAAATGCTGCTGGTTTGAGTTTAATTTCATTGTGAAGAGCTTTAATCACAGCGTTAAGCACTGCGGCCGCCGCCGAGTGACCGTGCGGCTGGGGAGATTGTTGTAATTAAACAGTGGGGACAGAACAGAGCACTCCGGTGTGAGTGGGCCCCAGCCCTTTTTGAGCCGCTACACTCACTCACTCCTTAGCTCATTGATCCTGTCATTCCATCAAGCTGTGATTAATCCATTTACCCCTCCTCTCTCCACCTCCTCCATCTCTACACCCCCCTGCTATCACTCTCTCCAATTTTTATTTCAACACACTTATGGAGTAACCCAATTAATCCATTACTCGTGGCTGTGTGGGGGGACAGTGGCTGTGGGTGGATTAGAAAAATGCCTGCACGGTTCCCTCGGAGGGGCTGAAAGCATTCACTCTTAGAGATGACAGCATTGCTTACGCCATCCCGCAGGCACATTCTTTACCAGGGGGGTGTTTTTTTCTCCAGCATCGCCTCAGAAATTATATTAGAAGAGAAGCTCCTGTGGGATGTCCCCACTGATGGTGTTTACGCTCAAAGACTTTTACCAGGATGATGTAAAGTGAAGGGGGAAATGTCCCATTTGTTTCACCTATGAAATTAACTTTGAGCAAATGGGCACTTAAGTGCGGTCGGGCCTCTTTAATGTCTAAAATGAGGCTCCAAAAGTTGCAGCACATGTTGTAATTTGGTTATTTTCAACCACACCTTGGCTCTCTGGTTGCTGGATTGATATATTGATTGATATATTGATTGCTTGATTGCTTGATTGATTGATTGATTGATTGATTGATTGATTGATTGATTGGGCCAAGAATTACAACAGTATTTCATGTGGCCTGATGGTGCCTTATGAATCAGTCAGTGGACAGACAGTTTTTGCCAGAGGCTTCAGCCCTCGGGGAGCATGCAGAGAGGAGGTGTTGAAGATTCAGCCTGAAAAAAATCCAATGTGTGGGGGGGAGGCAAAGTGTGAAGGATTCATGCCTCAAGGCCATGTGTGAATGTTTCTCTCTGGAGGGGTGGTGTTGAAGGATGGTGTTGAAGCTTCACCTTCCCAACTGAGATAAAGTTGTGACTAATGTTTGCTGCCTTACCACGCTGGAGCCGTGCTTGGTCCAAGCTAGGGTCAAAGGAGGGTTTCCAGTCCAGGCACAAGTGAAGGCTGCATCCATCCCTATATCCACTGTCATCGGCTTTGGCTCCGACAGCAATCTGGGGCCAACTAGGGTGAAGTAGCACAGACAGCCGGTTACAATCAATAGGAAGGAGATTTTTAAACAACAACAAGAAGAGAAAACATCCACACGGTAAAGCCTGTTACGCTACAGTTAAACTCACATTGGACATCGACCAGGGTGCTGACATTGGTGCTGCCCACAGAGTTGGACACCTCGCAAGAGACCGGGTCTGTGAAGTAGGAGTAGTCCACAGTCACCTCCAGGCTGTCACCGTTTGCTTCAGAGATGGGAACTCCTCCTTTTGACCACCTGGAATAGACGAATAATCACATTATACAGCTGAATTCGTTCAGGGAGAGTACCTCGCCATGCGTGTCAAAGTGGCTATTAGCTGATTCATGACTTATGCCAATCACAATCAAATGCTGCCAATCAAGCCGCTCATTTAATCCAGTGAGTCTATGGAAGACTATCACGCTGGTACTGCTTTGGTCTGCCTGGTTTTCATACTCAACAGCTCTATGCGCATGGTGGAAGGAGTGAAAAATCGAGATTAAACAGAGGATAGATACCTGTATCCGGTGATTTCAGGGTTGGCCGAAGCAGCGCAGATGAAGAGAACCTTGGCTCCCTCGGTCACAGTCTGAGGCTGGACTGATAGAGTCACTGAAGGAGGGTCTGTAAGGAGGACAAACCTTTAAGTTACTAACATGAAACTGTTGGACTTAGGGTTTAATGGATTTAGTAATCCTATTTCACCTTTTAAGATTGCATCAAAACTAAATGTGTTGCTACAGATTTCTGTGCAAGGAAGCACTCTGCTTCAGAGCCAAAAGGATATTTTGGGTGAACTGGTGCCAGGACACTTACGCTGGACATTGATTGTAACCGATGTCTGTCGCCCAGCGGGGGCAGCAGGGTTAAGAACCCTGCAGGTGTAGGTGCGTCCAGAATCGCTGTCCTCGGGGACGATTGGAAGCATACTGACGGCTGTCTCCCTCTTCCCATCCTCCATCGGTGCCTGTGGAGTTGGAAAACAAAGTAGAGTCACTGTTAGAAGGTGCTGAAGGTCTAAACAACAGTTTAGAGACTCCATAACAATCTTCATTGGAACATCAGCTCAATGTCACAGAAGCAAGGCATTTTTTAGGATATCTGTATGACACTGCAGCTCTTGTTTTTTTCATGTGTGAGGCATTAAAATCGCCATCCTGTTCTATGGCATGGCAGTTAAATCATATATTTTACGATGCAGCAGGGGATATTGTGCTGTTCCCACATTTCTGAGTGTTCCCCGTCAGCGCTCTTGTTTGTCATCATCTTTTAAATCTATTTACTGCTCACAGGAATCAATACGCCTAAGTGAGGAAAGGTGTAGATTCTGAGGATATGGCTCACCGCTCTCTCTCACTTCCTCCCTCTCTCCCTCCATCACACACACACACACACACACTGGCAGGGAGAAAAACCTGTGATAGCTAAGGTGCCTGTGTGAGTGTTTTTTGGGTGGTGACAGTGTGAAAAAAGTGTCACACGTTTTTGATAAAACAGCAAGGGCAGGCTGAGCCTTTTCCCTGGACAGCCAAATCAATGGACGCAGGCTTCACTTCCTCAGCCAGACATACAAAAAGCATTTCTATGCTAGATCAAATCACATCACTCCCTGTCACCAGCCCTCACTTGGACAAAGCTTTCTCTTTCCCCCTAGCCTCACTCACTTAATGTTGTAAAATCTCAGTGTCTTTCACAAAGCTATCTCACTACATCACTCTATATTCTTTTGCCCCGTATCCCTGTTTTCCTCTCCCTCCTCCCTCCCCTCTCCGAATCTCCTCCCTCCCTTCCCACTGCAGGCTCTCGCCTCCTTAAATGTAGCGTTTAGCGTCGTTTAGCGTGGCCAGAGAGCATGAAAAATGTGACACTTTCCCAGCCGTGGCCAGCTTACGCTCCGGCGCATCCCCATTGTGTTTCTGCATTGTTGTGGGTGATTTCTCCTCCACAGAAACTCTACTGTATGAAACACTCATGCCTGTCTGAGCTTTGGCATGCTCCAGTTATGCTGTAGTGTCGCTGCATTAGCGAGCAAAGGGGGGGGCGGAGGGGGTTAGAGAGACAGAGAGGGGGGAGGAGGGGAGGAGGGGGGAGGCAGAGTAGTGGGAGGAGGAGGGGTGGGAGTGGGTGGGGGGTCAGGCGTGAGTGAAAATGGGAGGGGGACTGCAGAGAGTGAGCGGACAAATCGCACAAGAAAAGGGTGGTGATAGGGAAAAGCTGTGAAGTCATCGAAAGAAAGAAAGAAGATGAAAATAGAGAGAGATATGCACAAGAAAGAGAAAGACTACCATACTCTAAATGAAAATATTCCTCTTTTGAATAGCTTTGCATTTGTCTCCTGTTTTGCTTTGTGTGTTTCATGTGGGTGTTTGTGATTGAACGATAGTGTTCTGCAAAGGATCTGTTCTCACTGTACCTTGGAATAAATCGCCGTCTCCATGACCTCTCCATCTCTGTACCAGGTGATCTCAGCAGCAGGTTTGGCTCCTGAGGCTCTGCAGGTAAGGTTGTGCGGTGTGTGGGCCTTAAGACGAACAACCGGGCCGCCCTCCACCATAGGGTCTGAAGGAGGAACTGTAAAGCAGAGCAAACATACCACTCAAAACAAAAAATCTCATTACAGCTCCGGGGCCGGAACAGAGCCACAAAGAAGTCGTTCTGATATTGAGTTTGCTTCTGCTCTTAGCTCAGCATCAATATATCGCAGTAGCAAAAGAGGCAAACAACATCTTCTTAAGGCCATGTGTCTGTTTAGCAAGGTGTAGTTTCAGACCCAAGAAAATAGCAAGAACAGTTGTCATTTAGAAAAAACACACACTCAACCTTATTTATTTCCTTCCTTGGGACTTGCATTATTACTCTATTTGCTCTTATTGTTGCAGAGTGATGTTTCAACTGAATTGCTTATTTGTTCATTTATTTGCATGGTTTCGCACGCACCACTGGCAAGCCAAGCGTGCCACCCCTGATGAAGGCGTCTATCTCCCCAACCAATAAGAGAAGGCGTAAACATGGGGTTTATGCTGGCCTTTCTCGCTCCCTCCACCGAACCAATTTCACTGTGTGTATCTGAATTGTCAGAGGTCCTTCCGCTGCCGCGCCACGGACACTAATGGAATCCGAGTGCTAGGTGATTTTAATTTCCATGCCGATTCCCCTGACTGCACTCCCGCCGTTGACTCCTTTGACTGTGCAGGATTGCTTTGGTCTCATCTGGCCACATTGATTTACACATACACACACAGAGGCATGTGCACACACCTGCACAAGAGCAGAAAAAAGGCCCCTTCTCACTTTAAAACCCCTTATGTCCACACCTAAACTTGAGTGGAAAACCTACAGCAGGTGCCTCAGTGGTGCACCTGACTTCATTCAGTATGTTTATGTGTTTATAAATTGCACATAATGGTCATAAATCATAAGCCTGGATGTTTCAGAGTGCTTTTTAATGTAGAAAAGCAGTATCATCAACTTTCTGTGCTGCCTCCACACAGACATCGTTAAGGCTGTGTGTGGGCATGTGATGACCGCGCTGCTTTGTACCACTCTGACAGTGACACTAGACACGGAGCGGTGGGCTGATGAACACAGGTGAGCTCTCTGAGTCTATTCATTTAGATGAAATGTTCTGACATAGCGTGATCTCAATCTGCTTGCCTTTTCATGGCAGCCTAGTAGCGCCTGTCACCCTGCCTCAGTGAACTCAGAATTCACAGCTCAGTGGTAACAGATTCAAGGACAACCCACGGATACGAGGAGAAAGCTCCTTATTGTGCCGAGGGATACGCTGAAGCCCCATAGCTTTTTAATTGTTACCCTTTAGTTTCTCACTAATTCTGTATCATAGTTAGCTTATTGGTGGGTATACGGACAGTTGACAGGACAAATAATTGAGTGATATTCCTTTGAATGCCACCAGATGCCAGCAGTGCTTTGCCGATACCAACCCCCAAGAGACCTGGCCCTCCTCCTCTTTCCTTACTTGCCCACCCCCCCTTCCCCCCTTCACTGCCCCCTTAAACGTCTGTGGGAAGAAGTAGATCACTCACATCATGTTAATGTAAAAACCGCCTTGCAGTTGACAAATGTTGTAGCTCACTGTAAAATGTGCTAACTGTGCAGACCCTGACTTTCAAGCCACTACGCAAGTCATTTGTGACTGCAGCAATCACATTATCTCAGACGTCCACAGTCTTGATTACTGCCACTGAGAGCAGAGGGCTTTCCTTTTCCCTTTTTTTCAAGTTGAATCTCTTGGCTGAGCTTTGCTTGGTTTGAATTATACATTCAGGACATGATTTTTTCACCAGAAAACTAGATTTGCTATGGGGTTATCTGTGAGGGGTAATCAGAGTTTGTTTTATGAATTGCAAATCACCTGAAGAGTGTTTTGATGTATTTTTTATTTCTTCATGATGAGTCTGAATGTGATTATCTTTCTGTGTGCATTGTATGAGTGTTATTTGTACATATATTAGTTGACATGTGTCTGTGTTGTGTGGTGAAGACACTCCCCCGCCACCCCACCCGTTTGTTCCCAGGCCGCCAGCTTGCAGGCCTTGGCACGAGCACCGGCTGCAGGGATCATGCACGAGCTGTGTATCTTACCTAGTACAGTGAGCTTGGCACGGTGGGAGCGCAGTCCTGCCTGTGTAGCCTGACACTCATACACCGCATCATCCGCCAAGTCTGCCGAATCGATCAGCAAGCTGTGCTCGCCTGATAGCGGGTCGCCCATTAAGGAATAGCGAGTCCAGCCTGCGTGAAGCCAGCACAGAGAATAGAGTCAGAGACAAACAAACAGAGTGACAACAAACATGTAATGAAAGGACTATAAAATGAACAGACTTGTGCCGTGAACAAAAGGCGAGAGAAACGTGGCAAGACACAAATGAAAGCAAAGCAGCACCTCACTGGGCCGGGAATTGAGCCGTTGTGTTAGCGGAGCAGCGTGAGGCTTGAAATGCAACACGTGAGAAGGCTGCTGCATGAGGACTGTGTCCTTTAAATACAGACGCAATAAAGATAGGGTGGCTAAGGTCAAGAGGAAGCCTCTCCACCTTCTCTCTAGTCTGCCACACATTTAAATGTCAGTGCATGACAAAAGCCAATTGATTATCTACCTTCCTACAAGGCCCTTAAAATGCTAAGCAACAAATTAAAGTTCTGTGTGTGCTGCTGTAGCAGACCTGTCTGTGGTACATTGTTCTCTAAACATTAATTTGCGTAAAACTCTAACGTTTGACAGGGGGAGACTTGGTTTCTAATGAGACCTGGCATTGATCGGAGCAAGGCAGAGAGAGGAAGCGATAAACACACAGACAGCAAGAGAGGGAGAGAAAAACCGATAATACCTGGCAGATCTCGCTCTCCACCCAGTGCCAGGCCATCTTTGGTCCATTGTACCATTCCCCGATACCCCACAATAACACAAGGCAGAGTCACCGACTGGCCTGCTACGACCACCTGGTCCTGGGGCTGCTGGGAGAAGTAGGCTGCTTGGGTGGCTGCTGGCAGAAAGAAAGAGAGCATGATGTCAATGAAAATGAAACATCACTTAGAGTTTAGATATTCATGACTGTAGGTGTAAGACACTCATGAAATATGACATATCATAACAGCTTTAAAACAAGTACAGTTCAGAGGATGCTGCTCATGGCTGATAACAGTATGCTTCTGCAGAGGAGAAGTAGAACTTTCACTGTAGGCGTGAAGAGAAGTGAGTACAACAGACAGCAGACTCCCATGAACCGGTCTGCTCACTCTCTTGTTCTCATGGCACTCGCTGAGAGAACGGACGACGCTGACATGTGTGAAAATATTATTTTTTCCCTCCATAAATGTGCCTTCTAAGAGGAAGAGTCAGCTGCGCCTCATAACTTATTTAACTCTTTCCCAAGACCATATGGTTCTGTGCTCGCTGACATGAAGCAAACACACTTCCTGGGAGAAAAATGTGCCACTCTTTCACTGTGCTTTTTGTAAAAATGGATGTTAAACAATCAAAACTCCATTAAAGCTCCCAGGAGACCCATCCGTTTGAGCCTGCTGAAAGTCAGCAGAGACACCTGCCGCCGTTCCGCTGCTGTGTTTAAGTACGGCACGCGGTCTCACTGGATTGGCTGGCCCGCCTTCACACGCACACAGAAACACAGTGTGAATATGGATCCGCAGCTCCAACTGTTTGTGCCACTATGCTAACGATTGAGCATTACAAACCCTACTGGCAGGGGAAGATGGCAACACTCCAGAGGTAACTAATCCGTGGGGAAAGGTAGGAGGAGGAGAGGGAAGGAGGAAGGCAGTTGGTTGGTTATCTAAGTGGGGTGTCTGTTTGAGACGTGAAGAGGACTTAAAAAAACTCATTCTCCTTCTCCCTTTCTTTGTTGCTCACTGGAGAATGGAAGGGAAGGGGGACGGAGGCAGATAAAGAGGGTTCTATTCAGGCACTGCTAAGCCCCCCCTGAACTGCTTCTCTTGGTGGGAGCGCTTAAACAGACAGGGTTGCCCCCACCCTCCCAGCGAAGAAAGCCGCTGAAAGGAGGGCAACATACGGCGGCCAGAGACGCGCTATTGTCCCCTTGTCCCTCTCTTTTAATAGGCCTCTTCATTTCCAATCAATCCTGCTAAATGCAAGTTTAATAGCTTTTCAATAGCAGCTTTTCCCCCCAGAGGGTAGCTGGGATTTTCTCTCTCTCTTTCTCTCACCCCTTTTCTCTTCTTTCCCCGGTCTCTTCCCCCCTCTCTCCCTCACTCCAATCTCTCTAGTTTTTCTTTCTTTTCGAAAGATGGGAGGGAGGGGGCTTCCGAGGTTGTTGGCAGTGTTTATTCCACACTCAATTATCCACTTCATCTCGGGGCGCACCATAGACTGAACCCTGCCCCTCTCCTCCCCTCTCTCTTTGCACCCTCCCGCCTCTGTCGCCCAACGGCACAATCAAAGCCGCCAAACAGTGAGTTCATCAGGAACGTGAGTTCTCCATGGATCCAAGCGCCTAAAAATCCATTTTCACACCCGTATATACTCTCATTCTTTCCATCTGTGCCAAAAGAGATGTTCATAGATAACTGAGGAGAAACAAAAACATCAGACAACAATGCATGTTGGTTCACCAATAAAGTCTCCCTGTACATCATTTCAACCTGAGTCTCTGAAACGCTTATTGAGCGCTGGATGCAAACAGGTAGGCTGTATGTGTGTCACGCACTGCGGATCAAAAGAGGCCAATTTGAGAGCGTCAATGAGAAGTGAAACATCTTCCAGCTCAGGCTATTAGGCGTTTAGCGAGGGCTGGCATTTTCCCATCATACCTTCAAAAATGCTGTTTTTTTTACAGTCAGTCCCCTAACATTCAGCTTTTATGAGCTATCGAGCGTTTTCTTATGCCTCCCCTTGCAGGCCGAGTGAGGGGATTTTCCTCTTTGTACTTGCAACAGTTCAAACATTGATTGCAATTAAGTATCTTGCCCAGAGTATCTAAATGTTTACAATGGGTAATAATTCAGAGCATTGCTTGATTGTTCAGATGGATTACATGCACTCAATTGTTTCTCTTTACCTCACCCACATGCAATTTCTCATGCTCACATATGGCAATTAACGCCACGCGCGCTCACACATGTACAAACACAGGCGTACAAATATAGAGCGCAGCAGCGTATGGGCTGTAGCGACTGTCTTCACACCATAGGAGTGATTCATGGCTCTCTGGATCCCTTATTGAAAACGCTCAACAGAACATCTCGACTGGCTAATGACTCATGCCAGATTCCTTTAATTCCTCCTTGCTGAATTAGACAATTCTTTGACGGTGTATTAGCAGCTTAATTACATGAATACATTTCTGACAAGAGGAGAGGGAGGAACAGAGACAGACAAAGAAAGAGTGGAGGAGAGGCAGTCAAAAGAAGAAGAAGAAGAAGAAGAAGGAGAAGAAGAGTGGAGCTGTGGGTGTGAAGAGGCTCGGTCTTGGTGTGCTGCAGTGTCACGTTCGCACATCCGTACAGTCTGTAGCCTACACATACTCAACAACACAGGAGCATTCAGTGTTTTCACCAGACTGTCTGTTGGCTCCAGTTAAATCAAACGTGATCAGACAGATCTGAATCCTCTTGGAATCCAAACAACCCTGCAGTAGATGTAACTTTATGTTGTCCTTAATGTTACACAGGTAAATATGCACCGTGCAGATTAGCTGTGCCACATGTGGTGAGCTTAATATTACTTTTGAGGTGGTTCAAATTTAGATTCACAAGTCCTACCCTCCTGAAGTGCAAGATTTACTTTTTTTCCTTACCTTTGCCGTGTGTGTGTATGTGTATGTACGTGTGTGTGCTTTCCATCCCCCAGTAACAAGGTCAAAACACATTTGGCCTGATACATTTTAATCCGGATTTCTCAAAATGGAATATCATTTCACGCCGCTGGATGCACATGGGGCTAAGTTTATATATGTGTGTGTGTGTGTGTGTAAGGCATTGCAGCCCAACTGTGTGGGCTCAGTGTGCATCTAAAAATATGCCATGTATGTTTATGTCTCTGTGTGTGTAAATCTGTGGAGGGTGGGGCAGTGTTGATAGGGAAAGCAACTTGTCAGGCACATTTAGCAGTTACTTTGACACACTGACTTTGCTCTTTCTGTCACATGGTTGGAGTTAAGTGCAAAAAAAAAAAACCCGAATAAAAATACAGCCTCTCCGATTTGGACACAACCTATTAAAGAGCTTTGCGTGGCCCCTGGCACTGCCAGCACTCTCTCTCTCCTCCATCTGAGCTGATAGGGATACATTCACATCAGGGAGGATCAGGAAGAGATGGACAGATGTCAGCAATGATCCATCCACCACGGGACATCTGCCTTGATAGAATTAGATTGAACCAGCCACTGTGTCTCTGTGTGTGTGTTTGTGTGTGTGTGTTTGTGTGTGTGAGAGAGAGTGTGTGTGTGTGTGTGTGTGTGTGTGTGTGTGTGTGTGTGTGTGTGTGTGTGTGTGTGTACTGAGAATGTGTAAGCGCTGGCCATAATGCTAAAGACTGGGAAAGATAATGGCATTGCAGCAGCTGACCTTTAGATGAAATGTGGATCTAAAAACACACAGTGCAGTGCACTTATTTCCAAGTCACCAGAGTCCTAATCTGCTGTGCCATTTGGGTAATCTGTCAAAAAACAAAACAGCATTCCAGAGCATAAATCAACCTAACCCAGCACTTGAAAGTCATCTCCTTCAACGGATCATCAGACTCTCTTGTTTGTGACAGCTCAGGTGATGCACTGTGTCCATTTCACCATGTTTTTACAAAGACACTCAACTGCAATCACTCTACAGACGCTGCAATCTGCAATCCAACAGGGTCCCTATTTTAGTCCTGATGTTATTCCATGTCCTCATTCCTATCCAGTGCAAAGACTGCAACACCCGGTCTTGCTGGGGCCATAAATATAAGTGCTTTGAACTTGACTGGACAATTTACTCTGAGTAGTAATAATTCAAAATGCAACAAAAAGAAGAAGCGCCTGATATCTTCTTGTATTTTCACCCCAGCGGTGAAGGCAGAATCCTGCGTCCAGCTGGTGCGAGTTTTCCACAATATGAGCCAGAGAGGAGAAAATGAGAAGGAAAAGCAGAAAGCACAAAACAAGGCAATTGGCAAAAAAGTGTCAAGCTTGGAATAAACAGCCCCTTTCCCCCAAATGCCATCCATTGTGTCTTGTCTAGATAAGGCTTCTAAATCGGGCTGGAAAATGCAAGCTCCATTTCTCTGTATGGAATTATTATCCCTTTGTTTGGAGTCTTTTGTCTTCCACTTCCTGTTGTGTATGTGTGTGTGTGTGTGTGTGCGTGTATACAAGCAGACAGCAGAGCTAAGGTAGCTCAACTAAAGAGTATATCCCAAAGGGGTCCCAGCACCCATCTCATGTTTGATCTGGCGACTAAGCTCATTACCACGACTCCCACAGAACTTCTGAAGGATTGCAGGGGGGCCAACAGAAGATACCACCCACCAACTTGTGGCAGTATGGCACCCAGCACCCTCTCTCTTTTTCTTTGACTGGGCCTGCTACAAAAACAGCCTCAGCTTGTGCCTCTGCAGATGGCTTCCTCTCTCACACCTTAATGCGCCCCGGCCTCTCTTCAAACCTTTCTCTCTCCCACGTTGCATTCCAGCTGCACACCCACCCACCCACGCTCACTATCTTTTCTCCCATTCTGCGTTTTTTGGTGCCCCAAATTGCAGTCTAACAGCTTTTTAAGAGCTGTTTTGCTGGAGTTTAATCCTCCTAGCCTCCCCTTTCAGCCTTTATTCCATTGTGAAAATCTTGGCTCAGACCTAGACCCCCTTTTACAGAGTGGACCCGCTCATCCACCAAGCCCCCCCTCTTCCTCTGCTGCTCTGCTGATACCCCAACCCGGGGCATTCTCTTCCATTCCTGCATCCCTCCACAATCCATCCCCTCATTCCTCTGTTTATCGCTCCAACGTCTACAGTCAGTGAGCCATGATCCTTGAAATCAATGCCTAGCAGGCCCCCTTTGAGAGTTATATAAGGTGTTACTAATTGTTGATTTGCTTTCTCCATGCCTCTTTCTGCCATCTCTCTGCTTTTCCAGACTCTGTGTCAGCTGTCATCTCTTGCCAGCCTCTCTTTTGCACTTTTTCCTCCCCATCTCTTCCTCTCCTCTATCCTGTATCCTCTCCTGTCCCCCTCTCTTTCTCTCGTTCTCTCTTTCTCTCGCTCTCTGCATCCCCTGGTGTGAAAATCACAGGGGTTTGTGTCAGCTTGTCACCACAACACTCAAGAAAGCAGAGAGTAAGGGGAACAACAGAAAAAAAGAGGAAAAAAAGCAGCCACTACATGTTTGAAAGAGCGGAAAAAACTGAGGAAAGGTAAAAATGGAAAAAGTGGGCTCCTGTCAGCTTCCAATTGCTGAGGAGCGGGCCTGAGAGGGGGATTGATGGAACGCTGTAATCAGTCCGTCTCCGAGGCTGTCACCACCGGGTTTTTCTCTGCTGGAACGGGGTAGTGAACACATCAGGGCAGCAGTGAGGCTGATCGCATGGGCGAGCAGTGGCAGAGCCTCTCCCTGGGTACCTGCTGCAGCAGATGCAGTGGATGGAGTAATAGAGTGGTATGCATACCAGGAGGGGAAGAAGAGGGAGGAGGCTGAGGGAAAGAGACCAAGAGTGCTGATGTGACATAGTCAGTGTGTGAATGGTTCACGCAGTCACTGTGCTGCAGTGCCATAAATACACTTATTCTTATACTGTCCTCTCTCACACTCTCACACACACAGTCCCATATCTTTAGGGTTTCTATTGGGCAGAAGCATCTCTCTGAGTATAATTCCCGCACAGCTTTTAAACAGCTCCCCCACTCTGAAGACGAGAGCCAAAAGAGCTGAGAGCTGACTCCGTGCAGACAGATAGCAAGTGACTGGCTGGCTGGCTGGCAGCAGGACAGGAAATAAAAAAAAAAGAAGCCACATAAAAAAAAGAGAGAAAAGGGGAGGGAGTCGGTGGCAGTGGTATGAAATTGTCTGTACACATCAGCCAGCAGTGTTGACAAGATGTTGATTGAGCTAGTCTTGTCATTTCATGTCATTCCTGCTTACCCCCTGGTGTTTTCAGTGCAAGACAGCTGCTGGCTGGATCTGTGTCACAGTTCCAGCCCTTTTCTGTCCCCCACCTCTCCCCTTCTTTACTCTCTCTCCCTCTCTCTCTTTTCCCTCTACCTCTTCCTCTCCCTTGCTTTTTCTTTCTGCCTCTGTATCCCAATTTCCCTCTCTACTTCTCTCCCCCTTTTTTCCACCACTGTTTGGATGGAAGGGCTTTCAGTATAATTGACTGTGCTTTTAAATCATTAACTTCTTGTGCTGTTTGCAAAAGCCCTGCTTTAGTGTGTGCATAACAGCTGACATGCTGGATAAACAGCGATGGTGCACAACATGTGACGGAGAAAGGCTTCGAAAAAAGAGATGGGGGGGGGGGGGGGGGATTTAGTGGAAACAACGTCAATCGTCTCCATGCCTGCAGTGAACATATGAGTGAATGAAACAAATAAATAAATAATGAATAGATTCAAAATCCATAAAACAATGAAGATACCATGTTTTGAATTGCCCCCATCTCTTGCTTTTTCTAAAAGGCGATGGAAATTTAAACAAAGGAGCTCTCTACATAGATTCTGTGCTGGGACTCTGGGCCTAATGCCCTGGGGTGTCAATTAATTTAGTCTAGGGATTTGCGGCCTACTCTTCCTAATTGAGCCCAGTGGAGACCCCCTTGGCTCTTCACGATAGGAAGTAGTGCGTTTCATAATTAATACTTTTTTTTCCCTTTATTATTATTATTTTTTAATGAGGGTGGTAATGTTGTAAATGTATGCATCTCATTAGAGTAAAAGGGCCATCTACGTTATTGTTCACTTGTGCTGTGTTTGCTGCTGGTGAGATGAAGAAGAGAGACAACCTCATTGAGAGGCAGCGATGCCACATTGAAGTCAGCCGCGCTTTTGTGTGCGTTTGAATATAAAACAGAGGCAGTTCGATGAGACTCTCATTAGTGTTGCTTAATATGTGTGCTTTTTAAAGCTTAGAGGTTAATGCCTGACTTGCCTCCATTTCACTGGAGCTCTCTTTAATTTGATGCATAATTCTTTTTTGTCAGCAGCTGACAAGAGCCTCCTTCAGAGAAAGCAGCTGAGCTGTGTTGTGAACTCTGCATCCAACAAGAACACAAAGGCACAAAAACACCTCTAATTAAACCTGTTTGAAAATGTTGCTCTCCACTTTCCTTCTCATGCACACAACAGAGGATATTTCTGAACTATACTATCTTCCCATCTCTCCGGCTCCCAGAACATAACTCCTGGCGATTAAACAAATTACCTCCCCTCCCAGGAGAGCCGTGGATCCAGTGAAAACAATAAGTGTGTGATTCACAACGCTGCCACCTCTCTGTTCTTACAAACGGCCTTCAAATTGCCATTTATTAATCAATGTCTGTGGTAAGTCTGTGTGAAGAATTTCTCTCCCCTTCCTCTTTCATCTGGCGGTGCAAGAAGAGGCGAGTTATAATTTAACATCAAATTTTTATTCTGCTCATCAGATTGCCTGTAACTTGAATCATTCCTTTAAAATTACTGATGACTCAGAGCTTCCAGAACACAAGAAAAGGAGGAGGAAGAATGTTACCTGCCGACCTCAATACATCCTGCTTTGTGTTGAGAAAAAGAAGGAAAGAGGGAAAACTAATTTCCTGAAACTCCATTTCTTAAGCGTTGATTAGCAAAGGAGCATAATTAGAGTGAAATGTGAAGTCAGGGTTTTTTCAGATTGCTCCGCTTCCTCTAGAAAAATCAGGCCATGATTAATGAATAAATGATTAATGAGCAAGCTAATTAATCAATTAATTATTAAGCAAGCACTCTGAACAAGAAATGGGTAGGATGACGGCGAACAGTGGATATAAGAGACGGTTAGGTTGTATGTTAGAGAAAAAAGGATTTAGGATAATCTGCCTGTTTGTTCTGTCAGTTTGTTTTGTCTTCAGTTACAGGAGGAGGAAGAGGAAGAGGGCGGATGGGAGGAGATGGAAAGCTCAGCATATGTCGTTAGCTTCCTGAGTCTTGTGAGAGAGCTTTGACGTTAAAAAAAGAAAGAAAAAAAAAGTTGCTGCATTTGCAAGTTTCCCAGCATGTCTTGGGGTCAGGTCTTCAGGTCAGAGAGGAGTGAAACCTTGCACACATTCCTGTGGTCACAGTAATGATGTTTGAATTTTTAAGCAAAAGGCCACTCGAGCCACAGTCAACACTTCGGAAAGCGGAGTGCACCGAAAAGTTCCCTTCTCCAACAAGTCTTCCCTCCTCCCCCTGTCTTTAACTAGGACACCACATCAATCTTTGATAATGTGCAGTGTGGGTCTCTCCTGTGTGACCAGGCTGATGAGACATCACAGCAGGGATTGATGTATGAAATGCAGCCTCCGAATGTAACTGTGATATACTGGACCGTTTCAAGTCAAGTTTGACCTTTTTTTCACGGATATTAATCGCTGCGGTGAAAGAATATATGTGTGATGTATCCCTCCCCCAGGAGCTCCACACACTTTATTCTTTGGCTTCTTCTATACCTTGAGCTTTTTCATGACTGCCAAAACTCCCCAGAGCTGCTGCACAACAGGATATGGGACACAAAATATTATTTTATAAGCGGATGGGTTTATTGTTTCTATTAAAATGCAGCCTTACTCTGTAAAGCTGCATTTTCCCCTCCTCCCCCCTGACACCCGGAAACACATCCTCAAAGCAAGAACATGAAGGAATGATCTTTCATCCCTGCATATCTTTCCTGGCGTTTACTGCTGGCCTTATTAACAGAGCTGTGAGTGACGGAGGCAGAGTGTTGCAGGGGGAATCTCAAGGGGCTTTGATGGAGGCAAGCAATGGAGCTGCAGCAAGCAAGCTGAAAGCCAGATCATGCTTACGTTTAACCGCTCAGGGAAAGTTCTTTGTCTTCTCCATAAAACTTCTTTTATTAGTCACTATCTTCCAGTCCATTTGCTGGACTAGTGCTGCATTCTGTCCTAATCATACCATGGCATTGCAGATTTCCTAGGAGTCAACAGGCTGTGAATAGGTCTTTGTCATGCTGGGTGGGTTGGCTCATTGACTGTGAAACCCTGCACATATGGCGGCTGTGTGCTGGGATGTGTCGTGGCAGTGAATGCCGTGGGTTGGGCTCTTGACCCCTGCCCGGCCTTTAACACCTTACCGGCTGCAGCAGCAGGTCTGTGGCTTGATGAACTTAAACACTGTATTGTGCGGCCTGTTTTCGGGGGGTGTTTTCTTTAGGGTTTAGCTCTGGATGAAGAATGTTCAGTTCACTGTCGGGGCAGATGTGTACTATGTGACTGTTTTACCAAACACGTAGCACGTGTCTTTTCCTGCGCTGCAGACACACACACACAGACACACACAACACTTTGAGACACATTGTTTGCACTGAAGAAATAAAGTAACAGAACCTGCTTCTTTGATGGCCAGACAGAGAAATCTCTCTCTTGTGCTGGCGCAATAAGACTGTTAATTAAGAGTCTAATAGGGACGTCCAGAGCTTCAACTGTGGTGACATTGCCACCCAAATGAGATCACATTACTCATGGAAATGAGCTCAGCGTCTGTCAACACATCTGATCATGCCTCAAAGACAACAAAAGAAAACTATTCAAAAAGTATCTTGAGCACACTCTCTGTCATACTGTCTGTCTGTCTGTCTGTCTGTCTGTCTGGAAAACAAGACTTTCTGTGCAGGTCACATCTACCGAGAGGCCTCAGGTTTTGGGTTCTGATAAACAAGTGGAGCGTTACATGCTCTCAAGGCCATCTGTTGAGATGATCGATCATTAGACAGAGTGTGGAGATAACTCCCTCAGCCTGGCTGGTGGCTACCACTGATCCCATATCACCCTCGCAGGATATGGTATGAATCGCAGGAAGTTGAGATCGATCTATATAGATTGTGCCGCTTGATTACAGATGGGAAAAAAAATCCAATTTGGCTTAGAGACTTGAATGCCTCAGAGTCTAACTGTTTTGGCGTGCATGTGCTGGCGTGCGCCGTGCGCTACTATGAGTGTAAAATTAAAGCTTTTCAACTTCTGCTTTCACAGATTTCTGATATTTCTTGAGCCCTCTCCACAATCTGTCCCACCTCCATTCATTCATTTACTTCTGCTCAGTCCATCCTGCTCTTAAATCTCCCCTTCTTGAGGGAGTCGTCTTTTAAATCTTAATTAAAACAGACTCCGAACCCCCCATCCCCATCCCACCACCCTCCCAGGGGCTGGCTGAAAGCAGCTTAGAACAATCAAGAGGACGGATTAGAAGTGAGAAGAAAAGAAGAGAAGAGGAGACGCAAGAAAAAAAGGGAGGGAGGGGGCGAAAAACAAGGAGAATGGAACAGCAGAGAAAAAAAATATTGAGAGTAGAGAGAGCGAGATGACCCCTTTCCTTCATCCCCCTGATCCTCTCTTCTTCCCCCCGTCGCTCTGTCTCTCCCTCTCTCTCAGGGCTCCGGAGTCTTGGCCTGACCTATTGACATTCAGCTTCTCGGCAGATTAAGCAGCGAATGGAGCCTCTGGAAAGGGTAAACACACTGGAGGAACAATGACCAACAGGCGGCAACCTTATTGGATTCTAATTAACTGCCAGGAGAGATGGCTGGGGGCATGTTAAGTGCTGTGGGACACAAGTTAAAGCCCAAGACCTTAAGTAGCACAACGCAGATCACCTACACATCCCTCTTTTCTTTAAGATTATGTCTGCCTTCCTTTATCTTCCTCTGGATCTCTCTGTCCTTACTTTCTTCCTCTCTCCACATCCGCTGTTTCACATATAACCCATGAGAACTGCAAACAGAGGCCTTTAAAAGCTCTCCTAAGAGAGCTATTTGCTACCCCTCTATTCTGGGCTCCCTCTTCTTTTTCCATTCTCCCTCTCTTTTTTTGTGACAAGGCAGACCGAGGCTCATCCCCCAGAGGTTGTTTTTTTAGAGATAAGGTTAAAAAGGCTGAAAAATTGGGGGAAGATTATTTGATATTGAACAGATTGAATTATCTTGAGTGAGCGAGAAGGATGGAGGAGAGCAAAATCATTTTTCTGCATCGCCCTCAGGAGGAATGCTACCTGTGGGAGAGAGGGAGGTAAACGGGAAGGAGTAAAAAGAGCCAAACCTCAGTGGTCATAATGTGAAAAAGAAAAAAACATATTTTTCTCTGCCTTTTTTTGTGCTCTAAACCAATTAACGGGACGCTAATTTGAGTGTGAGTCCAAGCAGGTCTCTGTGTATGTGTGAACTTAGTGGTCTTCTTTCTTTAGTGGTCCCCTGATTAGGGAATCTCACAATAGTGGTGCGGTTTCCGGAGTCCCCTTTATGAAACCACCAGGTCTAATTAGACTGCTCTCATTAATGTGTTAGTGTGAGAGAGGGTCTAAGCCATTGTGGATTGAGGCTGACACAGAAGAGTGGAGGGGGGAGCAATGCCCTGCAAGAGACAGGCCATCGTCACCTCAGCAGGCATATAAAGCAATTCATTAATTGGTGTGAAAATACACACACACACAGGCATAAAGCCACACATGTGCGAACACACACACACTCTCACACCTCACCGTGAATACACATCCTAATGTTGTGGGTATTCCATGAACCCGTTGCTTGTTAACACATTACCTGGGATCAAAGAGGCAAAGGCTGGAAGGAGAGAGAGCCAGAGGAGCCATTATTTGTTGAGCAAAATTGCAGCCCAGTGTTATGTTTGTCCTTCGGCAAACCTGGTAGAAAAGAGGTCTCATCCGTTTCAAAAAAACGGGAGGATCTCTTCCCTCGTCACCATCATGTGAGACTCTTTGAAATCCTCAGACTACTTTTTTTTTTTTTTTTAATCAAAGCTGGGAGGAAATGAATCGGAACTTCAGTTGTGATCCGAGCCTGGAGGTAGAAAAGAGGATCCACATGACCACTGTCCATTTCCACACCATTACAGCAACAGTCATGGCTGTAATAGGCTGAATTGGGCCATTGATTTCTCTCATGCACCCTCTCTTTCACCCAAAAAAACTAGTCTGTGCCAGTTCTGAGATACTTTTTTAACAAAACATCACATGCTGAAAAGACGGGCCACACAAAACTTTAACCTTAGCCCAATAAAAGCACACACACTCACACAAACACAGCCAGTACAATATGTCCCGGCTTGAGCTCCTGGGGAGTTAAACAAAGGACTGAGTTTAAATTGGCCTTTAAAGAACTCCCATGCACAATCAGAGAGTTGACTCAAGCTTCTATAGTGTGTCAGTGGACTGTTTAGAGGAAGAAGGGTAGTTAGGGCACGCTCTATAGTGCAGTGAATGGTTAATCTAAAGTGTGACGGCTCAAGAGCTTCCCTTGACTGGCTTCAATAGGCCTCCAATCAGGCCTGACCGACCCTCAATCTTTGGTCAGCTGTTTTAACTGGCTGGTGATTGAGTGGCTTCATTAAGGGCCTATTTATCTTCCCTAGGATCACAGTCCTGAAAGGCTGGTGACATGCTCAACACACCCACACACCGCCTACACATGAACCTGAGCAGATGCACAACTGCATTAGCACGTACACAGACCATTCAGCAGCACAACATCGACTAAAAGCTAAAATAAATGGTCCATTTGAGTTTGTTTATAGCAGTTGAGTTTTTTACAGACTAACTTTTTTCATCCTCCATCTCCCTCAGCAGCTCAAAAACATCACATGTTCTCTCTAGAAACTTTCCCAAGGCCCTGAGGACTGTGATACCTTCAAGGATTTGGCATGTGGTGTTGTTGGAGTGTAACGCCGCCTGAACAAAAATTGCCAACCAGGTCAAACCATGACCTCTCGCAAACAGGGACCCTCCCAAACAAGCCACAACAAACAGCTTTCTGTAGCCACTATCTGCCTTTGATCTGAAGAAGCAAGAGATGGAATCCATCTCCTCTTTCCTCTCTTCTCTTTTGCCCTTTACCTCTTTTTCTTTACAACATCTCCTTATAGCTCTCCTTCCCCTCCCACTGAGCAGGTGTATTAAATGATGTGACTATTTCGGCAGCCTTGGACCGCACCTCAAAGTGCAGTCTGTGAAGAGGGCTTTTCTCCTCTTCCCTCTTATCTTTTATCCCCTCCATCGCCCCGTCTCCTTTTCTCTCCATTTTCCCTTTCCCTTTATCCCTCCCCAACCCCTTTACTTCTTCTAACATGTTCCCTTGCACTCTTGAATGTGAAATAGAGCAGGCCATGCCTCCCTTATCTATTTGAATTCATCTACACCTTCCTGTCTATCTCCTCCTGTGCATCTCTCTCTCTGCCTATTGTCTATTTAGATATACGTCTAATTATGCTGTCTCACTTATGTAATTAGCGCAAAAATAAATGGCTGCTGTAGCTTTGTCTCCCCTCCTTCACCCCCTCCCGTTGCAGGCTCTGAGAAAACAAATTATGGAGAACAATAGGTACAAATGGCTTCTGCACCAAACCAGATGATGGATGCAGCCTGGGTTCCCCGCATCTCATCCCTTCCTTTTTCCTTTCCTCGCTTACTCTCTTAACTCTCCCTCCCTTCTCCATTATCTCCACCTCTATATGTCTCTGTTTGGAAACAGGGGAGGACTTGAGCACTCTCTCGCCCAACTACCCTATCATTGTACGGCTGTATCATCTGTCTTCCCTTCTTGGCACTGACACTATATTCACACTGACATCATATTAGGCAAGGTCCTTTTTCTACCCCTTTCTCTTTCTCTCCCTCTCTCTTCTCTATTCCCTCTTTCCCTTCCCCTGCTGTTGTCTCCACTGGCACTCCTCCACTCCTCTATCCCCCAGAGCTTTCTGTACACCGCCACTGCAAAGCAAACGCCTGGGACTTTCTAAAGCAAACAGCCAGCATCCTGTACCGTAGCCCCATCTGTGGATGGTCTATGGAGGGAACAATCAGTCCCTCTCCTCCACTGCTTCATTCCCTTTCCAGAGCCCCCCCTGGGATATGCACAGCGCTAGGATGCCTCAGTCAGACGGGTGCAATGTGCTGGAACAATGGTTGGGCTGCTTCCTCCAGGAGGGGTGTTATAGGTTCACCTCAGCCAGCTTGGGAAGCACTTAGCCATGTGTTATTGCCCTCCATGCTGCAGCTTCACAAGAATGTGGCAGAAGCAGAAAAGCCTCCCACTATACACCTTCTCCACCTACCCCTGCTATCCACAACTCTACACTTGCACACTCACACATACACGCATGCATGCACACAAATCCTCTCAGTGTGTCCAAGTGTACACCTGAGATCTAATGTTTAGCCTGAGGTACCGAAATATCAACTTTCTATTAATCCCCCCAAGACTTGCAGTCAGTTACACCTTTGTTGTTTTTTCACCTCTGCCACATGGAAGAAAAACAGCAGGTTTGGTTTACACCAATACAAGCATATCCATTACCTGAAATGCTAGGCTCCTGGCAGTAAATCCCTTTGACCCCTCTGCCTTCCCTTTCTTCCTCTCCCTCCCAATCCCTCCTCCAATTCTCACCCTGGGCCCATTGCTTCAGCTAAGGGAGCGACACACCCTTTACCCTCCAACCTCCAACCGCCTTAACCGCCCACACACTTCACTGTTCCCCACGTCTCTGCACGGCTCGATAACATTAACATGCTTCAACCATTGGAGGAGCTGCAGTTAAGAGCCCGATCAATACGCTTTGACTGACACCCCTCAGTTGATAGCAAATTGGCTGCCTTCCTTCACAGACCTCCCAGGGTGAGTTTCTCAGCCCTGTCCGAAATGGAAATAAAAGACATCACCACACTTTCTCCAACTCTTTGCCCATCCTCTAACAACAACAACAACAACAACAAGGCAGAGAGAGTCTGTCAGTGAAACCGAGGAAGAAAGGACTGAGCCACAGCCAAACCACTATTTTGGTTAATGGTTGAATCACTGACACAATTTCCAGTGCGGCATGCGAGGCGGTTTAAACCAACAGGAAGGAGAGATGAAAAGAGGAACAAGAGGCAGGGTGCTGGACTTCAAGGAACGGATAGTTGGAGCACTTTAGTCCCTTAAGGGTTTGCACTATTTCTATCATTAATACAGCAAGCAGCAGCAGGCAACCTCTTGGTTTCTTAACTGTGTTTTTTAGCCCTAGTTAAATAAGGAGATGACATGTCCTGGGCTGCAGCATCATTAATTAGACAGTTGGACTTTGACTAATCGCTCCAGAAAGGGCACAGAGCCCTGAAGATGCCAAACACTCATCTCATCTTATAATCCTCTGTGCCAGCGTATGTCCTTGACCTGTGTGTGTATGTATGTATGTATGTGTGTGTGTGTGTGTGTGTGTGTGTGTGAGTGTGTGTGTATGTGTGTGTGTGTGTATGTGTGGGTAGGGGGGAGGTCATGAGTCATTTCTGGATGATGTGCACATGTCATAAGCTTTGATACAACCAGCCAAATATGCAAGATCTTCAGTTTAGTGAGTGCCACAGATACTCACATTTCATATAAGGAGAATAAAAGGAACAGATGAATAAATCAGCATCTGGTGTTAAGTAAATGTTGTCTAATGGTATTGTTAGCTGAACTTTTCTTATTTCTGAGCTCCCTATCGGCTGCCAGAATCCAACAGAGCGTTCTTTAATATAAGGTTAAGGAACCCGGCTGCTGAAGATAACACAGGAACAGATATTGCAGCAACGCGGAAGATAAATTTCAATTTGCTGTTGGTTTCTGTGTCTCGGCAGGAGATATGAAATTCTTGTCTTGCAGGGCAGGAATTGATTGGAAAATAAAAATGAATGTGTGGTCTAGTATGTCTGCAATCTCTCTGTTGTATGTTAGATTCTGGGTCTTTTGAAACAGTGATACATCTCTCTAGAAGGAAGTGACACTTGCATTTTAGGGGGGGAGATAAATGCAATCCAGGTCTTCCTTTAAATAGCTGCTACTGTATGAACGTGACTGTTTCCCTCGGGGGGCTGTTTTAATGACACGCACAGAAACCCGGTTTCTCCCTGTCTCTTCTCGTTCCATTAGTGTGTTTGAACAGAAGAAATAAACAAGTTTGTGCTTTCCCCAACCAGTCTGTATGCTGATGATACAGCCTCAAGTGCTCTAACTGGGGAAGAAGACTTCAGGCGATGGCAGGAAGCTGACATGGCCCTTCCATTGTCTCGTTCCCTGTCATTTCCTCCCCGGATTCTCCGAACTCCCCGGTCGAAGACAAGGTGAGGATGTGCGGAGACAGACACAAGGAGAAAGCAAAGACAAAAAGAGGAAGGCTGGACCGAGGTAAAAATAATGCTTGACGAGGCCAAGTGTCATCCACAGTTTGCTACCTGACCACTTTGCCTTCCTGTGTTTAGCCACACCGGCGTGCACATCCAGTTAAGTTGCTAACAGATGATAACAAAGCCTCAGGACACACTGCCAACTTCTTTATCTGTGTTTACCCGCATGGCAAAGCTGATTAGAGACAGGCAACATTATGAAGCCGCTATTGTTTTCTTTCCCCTTCCAGTTTCTCCTTCCGTACACGTAGCAAGTGCGAGTGCGGGAAGAGGTAAAGAGAGGATATCTGTTTGTGAAGAAGGGCAGGAAGACAATAGAAAGAGCGTACTGCACGTCACCGGGATGAGGACAAACAGCAGGCCATAGTTTAAGATCTTGATCTTTCATTACTGTTTGTGTGCGTGTGAGAGTCAGCAAGAGGAAATGATTTATGGAAGTGAAAATCTCAGACATTAACTTGTAAGCTGTCGGACTAAAACGCTTAGGACAACTAAAATACATATAGATTAAGATATAGCAGTTGCTAACACATTCAGATCTTACAGGAAGTAAATCTATGACAATCAGATTGAATGTTAAATTTAGCAGTCGGGCAGCAAAAACCATTACGCAGGGCCCTTTTAGACAGGAAATCAAAGTAGGCCAAAATGCATCTATATCTTTGCCATGACTATGTCTCCTAAATAATGCAAGACACTTCTGTTCAAGACTCAGCTGCGTCCGGGTTCTGCTGTGTCTGCACTATTGTGCACCAAGTCTCTAACACTCTTCATCTGCTGGCTGGCTTGCCCGGGTTCTTTCCGCCAAACTTTCTCCCACTTAGCTACTTATCCTCAATCTCTTTATCTGAAAAGGGAGGAAGATGACAGGAGAGAGAGAAAAGGAAAACTAAGAGGAAAGGTTGCAGAACATGAGTATGATTGTGGGAGATTATTTGTGGCAGAGAAAGAGACAGGAGCAACAAGATGGGGACAAGGTTAACGATTTGCAGTGTTTTTCTTCTGTGTTACTTGTCGGCTAAATCATGAGGACACTTCTGACATACTGAAATCTTATCCCTGCCACAAGACTCCTCTTCCTCTGTCCTCCGTTCCCATCCTCTTCTTAAACTCTGTTTCCCTCTGCCCATTCCGATTCCCTCCACAAGAATTCAAAGAGCAGCAGAACGGCAGTTCATAAAATATGCACAGTTCCCTAAAACCAAGCTCTTGGGACCTGCTGCCACTGCGTCCACAAATATAGCTGCACTGCACAAGGAAAAGACAAATCTCTGGTAATGGGAAAGGGAAAAGGAAGGGTGGTTCGGTGAAGAGGAGAGGGCTCAGTCAGGGCTTATCACTTCCTCAACTTAATATCACTTCTTCGTCTGTGCCTGTGTGTGCCTGCATGAAGTACGTGCATGCAGAGGCTTTCAACCTTTGGTGAAAGTCTGCCAGCCGCCTCCGGCCCATTAAGCAGATACGCTCTCGTGTCCTCACTTCCCATAGTCACACATTCTGCAACCGGGCAAAAGAGTTGTGAGAAGAAGAAGCAAGGTGGAAAATTTCCACTGCTCTACTCTATAGTGTGACATGACAGGCAACACGACTTAAGAGGAAGGGAGAGAAACTAGTAATCTCTGCTCGCAGCTTTGAACTTGGCCCGATGAGACGCAGGCGACCCAAAGCAAAAGGTTCCAAAGAGCTCACTGAAGATTACTCAGAATACTGATGCACTGTGGAATCCAATTCCTGTGGGGGCCCCGGGGACGTTACCAGAGAGTAAATTATTGCTGCTGAACGAACTACTTACATACAAATGTATGCTTTATGGCATATACAAATTCCAAAGTAAAGCCATGTGCTGTGGCCAAATTTTCATTCTGTGAAAGACAGGCACAATAAATGAGGTCTAGAGTCTCTCAGGTTCTAATTAGGGCAGCTGTTCATTATTTGTGCGTGGGTGTTTAAGACAGAGAGGGAGAGGATGAGTTGTTTGTGAATGTGTGTGTGTTGGGGTTTAGGTCAGGGGGAAATATGCCACTGTCGGGCTACCACTCCATCTCATCCAGCTGTTGGTAGTCTGTCAGGGAGCAGAGGTCTGCTGGTGTCATATCCCTCCCCACTCCCCCCTCCCTGCTCCCCCCCAAGGCTTTAACTAACGACAAAACCATGCGGAACCAGGACTAAAGGTGAAGATGTCCCGACAACAAATGGCTCCTGAGAAAGCTTTGCTATTTCTGAGCTGCTGAAACTGCATGTGATTCAGTCGTGACGACACAAACATCCCCTCTGGTGGAGACGGAGAAATAAAAGTATACTGATTTCAATTTTGCTACTTTTTGACTCACAGACAAGATTTGCATTAGTGTAATGGGTTTGTTTATCCTCTAATGGCATCACTTTCTCATGATTTTCTAACACTTTAAGCTCTAATTTATCAACTCTGAAAAATACTGATAAGTCAACAGTTGCTCTTTGTTAAATGCCCAAAGCTCCTTTTTTTTTGCAACACTAAACGCAGTCATTTATCCCTGAACATTTAAGCAGCTGCTAAGTTAGTTAAGCTGCTGTTGATGATATTAGTTCTGAATACATATGTTCTCTTCTCTCCGATGTTTTAACAAAATCACTTTTATAATGAGATGGACAATGAGATGCATAAAGCTGAGGGATCTACCTTTACAGGCCAGACATGCTTTCAATGTAACACTTAAACAGTTCTTAAAGGCATTTTTCATTAACTCTGAGTATTTTGGGGTACACACGTGATATATTTCCAATTAGTATCTAAACTCAAACTACTGTGGTCGACTCTGCAAATAAGAAGCAGCAGGGGGTAGTCTGTTTGTGTGTGTGTGTGTGTGTGTGGAGAGGGGGGCAGACAGGTGCGTTTTATCTCCCCCTGTCTTCTAAAGACAAAATAATAATAATGCTCCCCCTCTCTGTCTCTCTTACACTCACTCTCCCTCTCTCTCTTTCTGAATCCCCCTCACTCTCTATCTGCCTTGCTCCATCCCAGACGCATGCACCCGTGAGACTGTGCTCCCTCATGATACCCCATCCACCACAATTGTGTGGATTAATGACTCAAAGACAGGCCACTTTAAACTCGATCGTTTCATCTTAAAGGTCTCATCATTTCCACAACGTAACATCTGCGTAAACCTCTCGCTTAAGTATTTTTTGTGTGAAATGTGGATCTGCCACGAGACCGCGGACTAACTTCAGGAAAAAAAAAGGGCTGCAGAGCTCGAACCGGAGCTGTCTCATTTCACATCGCCTGGGCTGCAGCCTCCTCATCTCCTTATAAAGCCGATCATTACATCCTCATTTGAAAACACAACGGAATTAACAATTGCTGGACATTTGAACGCATACACGTTGCGGTCCGGAGCGACAGATCCCACGAGGGACAGAAATGCATGAGTGAAACTTTCCGATCGTGCGCTCCGCATTCACAACCCCATGCCTATCCACTCTAACGGGGATCATCCCTCACACACATCCGAAGTCTGAACCAGAGCAGAAACAATCACAGCTATCCCAAAATTACGCAGTGCCATTATCCTCTGGAGCTCCGGGTCAGCTTACAGAGAGTGACACCTCCTGATGTAATCACTCTTTCTGAACTAATTAAACATTTACCGGAGATTAACAGTCCTGAATTGTAGCACTGCAGCATCACAGTTCCCCCCTCTACAGCAGCGCACTGGATGGCTTGACGCAGCGCGCCAGTGTGGAGCGCGGTCCATCCTGTCCATTAATAAAACCTTCACGCCAAAACTTAATATGAGGGAATGTCTTACCTGTGACCATAAGGCAAAAGATGAGGTATAACGCCGTCATTGTCGTAGCGCTGGCCGCTCGTTTTGTGGCGTGGAAGGATTCACTCGCTCCGTCTATATGTGACCGAGCTGGGTACGGTCCTCCGCGGCAGCACCGGAATATCACCGGGCGAACAAGCGCACTTGAATTCGTCTACAAAAGCATCCAGTTTCGAATAAATGTTTCTGAATGGTCCTCAGCAGTTTGTAAACTCTCAGTTAACAATGCATTTCCATAGTTGGTAACTTTCCCCTCTGCGTCAGCGTCGTTTCCAGCGTCCGTTTCCCGTCGCGCTGGCACAGATTTTGCCTCTCACGCGCTCTCAGTCCATTAATAAGTGGGTGTTTCAATCAGCACGTTCCCGTCCACAGTCCACTTTTGAACCTGCGTGAGCGCGATCTCTCTCCTCTTCGCCAGTGCGCGTAGATAAACCCCGGTGAAGTTGTCTCTCACCCTGTTCCCACCGTAACACACTCCTTCTCTCACACACACTCTTCCCTCCCTGTCGCTCTCCTCTGTTTACTTCTCACTCCCTCTTGCCAATGGGAAATGCGCACTGACAGTCATCTGGTGGGGAGAGAGGGGGTAAAACAAAATCTGGCAGGAGCTGTGTCGGAGGAGCCCCTCTGCTTGTGATGCTGGGCAGGGGGGTCCGAGGCCCCCGCCTCCGGGGAGCCCCGATTGGCTGAGCATGCGTCACGGGGAGGGTATTTAAAACACTTACTCCCCGATAAATGAGTACCCCAACAGGTTTGGGTAGATTAGCCCACATTGAGACATGAACATTAAAATGGTTAGATGGATACTTTGTAGGTTATAAAGACTTTTCTTATCTGGCGATTAGATTTTTAATGGAACTTCATATCACTGGTAATATCTAACAGGAATAGTAGGTACTGTTGTTGCTAAGGATAAAACTTAAAGCTCCTGTGAGGAGATTTTAGTGGTTAATCAATCAGTATGGAATAAACATCAATTCCTCATCATGGGTAACAAAAGAAACAGAACAATTAGTGACAAGTTCCTTGTAGGTTAGTATAATGCCAAAAACTGCTGTGGTAGGGTAAGGGTTAGACATGGTGATTAATGCAAGAATAGCCTTATGTTTTTTGCTTCCCAAGGCATTGGTACATTTGACAGTAAAAAAAAAACATGATGGGACTTTTTTTTTTGTCAGAAATCACTATTTACAGATAGGGGATATAAAAAGCAAAGAGGTAAGAAGTATTGGTGTGTTCACAGGGGGCGCCAAAATCAACACAAACCAACAGTTCCTCAAAGGAGCTATGATAATTGGGGTATTCAACTCGTACTGCAGACGAGCCCGGTTAGGCAGGAGCTTTGTCCCGTCTGCCATAGCACTTCTGAACAAAATGCCCCAGTAAAGTGTCCTGTGTGTTTATATGTGTCCGGTGTGTATAAATGTGGGATGACCATATAAAATATGGACATACTATCTGTGACGTCACCCATCTATTTCTAAAGCGCTGTTTTGAAGCAAATCGGCGGCAGCAGCCATATTGCTGCTGTCGAGCGTTTGTGACGTAAAGAGGCGGGCTTTGAGCCTCCTAGCCAACAGCTACAGTGTTCCCGCCTGTCAATCAAGTCAGCTTTGCCTCTCATTGGAAGACTCGTAATCTCAATATCTTCGAAATTGCCGCGCTAGAAAAACATTTGTCCCCCTCTACAGTGTGTGCCGATTGAGAAATTAGCTATCCAGACTACACTTGTCTTTTGTACCAGGCTGTAAACATATTTATTTCTGCTGTAAAGATCGCCTTTTTGAATTGGTGTGTATGTGGTGTCCGGTACTTCCGGAACGTGCCTCAAGCGGATCCTCAATGAACTGCAGTTTTTAGCACTTCTGCATTGCACTCATATTTTTAGACCGAGGTTGCCGCTTGGGGATGACATGCACCATTGTTGTGACGCTGGGTGGGTGTTTATTGTTTATTTATATATGTTTTATGTATGTATTCTTATAGACTGTGACAACAAATGTCCTTATCAAGATCGATCTACCGATCTACCGATCTACCGATCTATCTATCTATCTATCTATCTATCTATGTATCTATGTATCTATCTATCTATCTATCTATGTATCTATCTATCTATCTATCTATCTATCTATCTATCTATCTATCTATCTATCTATCTATCTATCTATCTATCTATCTATCTATCTATCTATCTATCTATCCATCCATCCATCCATCCATCCATCCATCCATCCATCCATCCATCCATCTATCCATCTATTTAGACTTGAAGGTAGGGTAGGTGATTTTAAAGGAGTGCACTCCTCTCTAATTCCATCTCTACAAAATCAATCCTATATACCTTTCATTTCCTCATGGTCTGCTCGCTGTCTGTTCTGTGTTTGTGCTGTGTTGTTTGCACAGCCCTGGCTTAGTTTAGACTGCTAAGTTGCTCAGAGAAAGCAACACATGGTTACAGCCAAACAGTAACATGTGGCTTTTACGCATGCCACCCCAGCCCCTCCTCTAGCCACTCTTAGTTTTCCCTTTTCTTACCAAGAATAAAGCAACACTTCAGAGAAAAATATCACTATTCAACAGGCAGTTTCATCTCATGTAGCAATTGCTATGGAAATGCCAAATCGCTTTTTATAAGTTAGTTGTTCGATCTGTTTCCCTGGCAGAGGGGTTCATGGACTGGGGGTGGAGCTTCTTGAGAGAGACAATGAGAGAGGGAAATGTCTTACTCTGAATATCAAAAATCTTTCTAGTTGCACACTACTCTGTTAAAAATATAAGTAGAAGTATGGTTCACAAGTCATGCTCTTACCGTCACAACCTGGTTTAAGAACTATTTCCATCAACTTTCAAGCATGCTTTAACAACAACCCTGGGTGTTAAAAAATGAAGCCAATTGGGGAAGTTCAAAAAGTTGCGGTTCCTTCAGCGTCCACTTGAGACTGGCTGCAAAAGCCAAGGAAACCCCATTAGGTCTGATGTTAAAATGCCCTTTTTTCAGTAGATACGAACATGTTGACAGCCTGGTAAAAAAAAGAATAATAATGTTTCGTCTACGTAGCTCACTTCTTTGTTTGTGTAAACAGTACAGGAGGTGTATTTTGTCTTATGGCACATCCTTCAAGATAATACAAAGGCTAAGAGTTTACATGAATTAGTTTATTAAGGGGCACAGCTAAGAAGACAGACAGGTGGGTGTATTGTAGCTGTTCGTCAGGGGGCTCAAACCCCATCGTTGTTCTGAAGAATGGCTCTTCAGAAACCAGTGATATCACAGAGACTACATCCATGCTTTATACAAGTTATGATTAGGGATGTCGGGATTAACTGGTTTCACTATTAACTGCGCTTAAAAGTGTCACGGTCAATCTAATCGTGATTGCTCCACTACACCAAGTTTTTCTAATGTCTCTGCCCAAAAGGGGCAGCTACATTGTGCTCGGCGCAACTTGTAAACGAAAAATGAGTGACACCTGTACAGAGTTTCTCCGTCATTTAAAAGTGCAAGTCAGCGTCCTCCACCCATTTCTGTAACGCCCCAGATCCCATCAGAGTCAGATGGTGTTTTCATGAAGAACACGGTTTTCAGTTTTAACTGCAACATTAAAGCGACTTGTTGGCGGCGTTTTATTAAAATCTGTCCAGTGCAGCAGAAAAGGCGCCGCCAAAACAGCACAAGAAGAAAGAGGGACTAAATAAACATTCCTCAGAGTGCATCTATTTTATTCTCTAAAGGTGAGGTCGTCCCTATGACACCTGTGTCCGAAAATAAAACATAACTCATAATAATCAGAATAATTGTGAAACCTTGATTATTTCTCTCACAGTAATCGTACCACCAAAATCTCTAATTATTGCATCCCTAGTTATGATACAGCAATATATTGTTGTCCTGTCTTGTGTGATACAATTATCAATACACCAGTGCCAAATATCAATATTTTAATTGAAAAAAAAGACATTAAACATTAAACCCTGCTGATTTCACTCACTGCATCAATACTTCCTGACCCCTTGTGGTGGCAATGTTAGCATCAGCAGGACAGCAGGAGAGCGCTGTAAAGTAGTGAAAAGAAGTTAGGAGATGCTTGAGCCCCTTTCAAAGCCAAAAAGAAGAGTAAAGGGTTCGGGTTAATCGAAAAAAAATGTTTTTCGAAATATCCAAATATGTGTGGACGTGGCCTGAATTGTGTTGATTGAATACATTAATCCTGCTCCTTGGCTTTTTAAGGGCACTTTGTATTCTTCAGTTAATGAGATATGTTTCATGATTGTCTTACTATATATTGATTATCGCAGTATCCTGATACTTTCATTGTAATGGGTTGACCAACATGCACTATATTGTATCCTATCATATTGTATTATATCTGATTGCACATTGTATCCTACTGTAAGTCACTGGCGAGTGTCATGCCTTTTTATAAAGTCTATGAGCATGCATCACATTTTATGTACCTGCATAGAATCTTTCTTGTTCAGAACAAACTCTTTGCTTTGGTCAATTATAAGTCAATGTCTAGTTGAAAGAAAAACTAACTATAGAATACAAGTATCCAATTTGATCCCCTCCTTCCATAACACATCATACTCTGAATCAAATAAAGGTGATCTATGTGTAGGAAAGACACATTAGAGCAGAATCAGCTGGAGCGGTTTGGCAAATGGTGAAATGATCACTTGGAACAAAGCAGTAAAACTGTCAGCATCGTTGATGAACCTGTTGTCTCCTGTTTACTTGGCTGACCCCAGTGTTGTTTCACCTAACTATTCAGAGCTGTTTCAGTTAACTTACAAATGAGAGTTTTTAAACCAGAGAACCGCATTAGTTTATGCACAGGGTTTTCAGTATTTTTTGCAAACTATTTCCTTTGATGTTGGTCTAAAAACACACTTTTTTTTTCAGGTGCAGTTTGATCTAAAAAGAGCCTATTGTTCATTGTCATACAGTGGGCGCTAAATGAACAGAAGAGAACAGAGTCATTATCATATTTCAACAAAAGCTTTTATAAAGAGATGAAAACAGTACAGTCTATCATTTGCCTGTGGCTGTTTATAGGCTTGTTCTTTGATGTCGTTCATTACTTATTCAAGGATCTATTGATTAACCAAAATAATAGGCCTTGCAGTCATCTGGTTAATCAGTCTTTCACTTGTATGTGTATTGTACCAAGCAACGATTTAATTTAATGTGAACACAACCCCCCCCTTCACACACACACACAAAGGACATGCACACATGCGCCCTGTTAACTCAACCAGGTGGTTAGAGCTCCACAAGACTGTGAAAAATTCATCAAAGTGTAAATTTGGACACTAAGGACTCAGCTTGTGTGGATTCCAGAAAACATCATCCACCAAAATAAAAGTCTTTCTGACATTTTGCGCTGCATTTAATTAAAGGCTGAACCACATGATGATGAGGGTGCACCCCTCACGAGCAACCTTGCCCATCCCCCCCTCCCCCCCGCCCCAAACAGTAGTTTTTGAAACCCCCGGGTCGGCCCTTCCTGTTTATTGCCTCCCTGTAATGCAAACATAAGGGTCCCCTGCCAGTAAACACATGTTGATGGAAGAAACAGCTTGCACAGCTGGGAAGCCAACCCAGGTTAGTGTGAGTGAGCACGTGGGTAAATGAGCGTGTCTGAGTGTGTGTGTGTGTGTGTGTGTGTGTGTGTGTGTGTGTGTGTGTGTGTGTGTGTGTGTGTGTGTGTGTGTGTGTGTGTGTGCAGGCATAGGCATGCATGTGTTGTGTTAACATGCGCCAGTCAGAGTGCCATGGACTGTAGGTTGTGAGTGGTGTTTACATGTGAAAGATAGATAAAAACAAAAAGACTTTGCGCCTTTTTGTTGTTTGTATGTGTGTGTGTGTGTGTGTGTGTGTGTGTGTGTGTGTGTGTGTGTGTGTGCGTGTGTATGTGTGTGTGTGTGCTTGTGTGTGTGTGTGTGTGTGTGTGTGTTTGTGTGTGTGTGTGTGTGGGGCGGGCCACTGTGTGCGTGTGTGAAACCATCAATGAGTAGCTGACTGGAGGCGGGGGCTCGGGTGAGCAGTAAACTCACCAGGGTGCCTTTAACAGTTGTGTTGTGATAATAAAATCAACATCCATTGTGAAAAGTCTGTCACTGAGCACGACGCTGTGATTGAAATGTATGATCTCCTATGGCTTATACAGATGGACACATGGACGAGGGCAGAAACAGACGATACAAACACTTGCATCAGTTTGAGCCAATAGTCTTAATTATGCTGGCCTCCATGGCATCGAATGGAGGGCGCTCATACTCCCTGAGCTTTTGAGAGTGTGAATAATTTATAAATAAAAAAGGGGTTTTCAGCTGTGGGTTTATTAATAATAAATATGGTTTGATATTTACTAAACTGTTCAGAGGGAGAAAGGGGTGACAGTTAAGACGTCGTTTGCATGGTAATTGTAAGAAGGTAATAAATAAGGCATGAAGTGGAGATATATGGAAATGTGATTCACAGGGAAATGAGAATAATTTAACAAAATATTATCCCAGTCCCTGTTTGACCCGAGGTCAATTAAAAAAGAGATGTCAGTCGTGGGGAACGGCATGCTGGGCCTTAAAATTACAATCGCTCTCTTTTCTCTTTTGTCGGGCTGGAAAGCAGATCTAACGCTCAAGTGGAGGAAAATGTATTCATACTGACACAAACCATGTGTTTAGTTTGAATGAATATTAAACTGAATAAAATCAACCTCATTATCCACCGCAGGAATAAGAAGACATTTCTCGCTCAAAAGTAAGACATGAGCACGGAAAAGAGGAATGTGAGATTTGTTTTGTTTGAAAACCTTGTGATGCCATGTAAAACTCTGAATAGTTTTCAGAGAAAACACACACCGGACAGACATTATGAAACGTTTTATATAAGCATATGAAAGAACCACGTTTTACTGTTAAAACATACATTAATCTTCCCCCTGATTGAACCTGTATCATAATTAATAAGCTTAGTCTAAGGGTTTGAAATATCGCCTGCTGGATTGATGAATATTAACATCCTGCTCTATTTACTGTGCTGTACGTCCATATAACAATGTTTGGGTTCCTCTAGGGGTCCAAGGTTTATGCTGCTATCCATATGAGAAACATTACACCAGCTTTTACTGTAATTGTGATATTGAATGTTGAGCTGATCTGTGTCAACCGTAACTCTAAATGCTGCTACGAGCTCGTAACTCATAAGGACATATACCTTTGCCACGCAGCGGTATCCATCTGCCCAGCTTGCGAGCAATTCAAAACCTGTCTCCTCTCACCCATTCCAATAATATGACGTCAATCCACTGCACTGGTTGGAAATTTGCAATCAAGCATTTTCTTTATGTGTGATTGACGAGCAGGAGGAGGGCCATTTAAGCTCAACATGGACCTGCGGCTCTCTCTGCAGTCTATAGGACTATTTCCAGCCTCATATCAAATCCACGTCCTCTGCCCTAATATCAGAATACGACTCTAGCCACCCATGGATTTTGTTTTTGTCTGTAATGAAAGTCTCTCAGGGGATCGGGTTGAGGGATTCTTTTCCTCAGGGGTCAAGGAGAGGTTGAGGCTTCTGGTTCAAGCTGCGCTTAGAAAAGGGTGTGGATTACAGGAATGTGGTGTTGAACTCCATTTTTCAGTGGTTATACAGAAAAGATCTGCTGTCTGACATTACATTAGTCATAGGCATGATGTCTCTAAGGTACAGGCTCACATGGTCATAAAGTCATCCTGACAAAAGGAAGGTAAAGCTACACTTTAACTCTGATGTGTATCTATTAAATTAAAACTAGGGCAGTCCTCTAATATCCCACAAAAACTTAGGAAAAAAAGAAGTCTTTCTCTTTTTTGAGGAGGGGTTACATTTTCATTTGATATCTGATCTAAAACAAAGACACTATAATCACTGCTCTGTCTTTGTCTGTACTATTTGTACCATTGATTAACTGTATATAAAGAATGATGGCATAACAGCTCCCCAAAAGTGAAGCTAAAACATATAGAGCTCCCCCTTTTGACTGACTTTAAGAACATGTCATAAAGCCCTCCTTCCCCAGTGTTCACAGATCGCACGAGTCACACTAGAAAATTAATAAAGTATTTTTTTTCTCAAACATGCTTCCTTTCATGACAGTTACTTCTTACAGTGGGAGGATATGGAGGCATGATGTTCATATCTATATACAGCCACCTGACACACCAGAAATACTGTTTCACATTTCCATCGAATGAAATATATATTTCCAAACAATCTGGGCAACACCCCGCAGACGGCGTTTGGGAAGGGCAGAACTTTTCAAAAGAAACTCGGAGGGGGATTGGATGAACGTTCTGTCTGTCCCATTGATTATGGGCCAATAAGAACAACAAAACCTATGACATAGTAGCCGGGTCCGCCACAGAGGAGTAAACTACACAGCACGTAGTTCAAAAGGCAGTTGTTGTAATGTCAATACATAATTTAATGCAGCTTTTCTAAAGATAATTTGGGCATTACAGGCCTTTGCTAACCCTAACCCTAACCCTAACTCGAACCCAAGCAAGGGCTAACACAGGACTTCCACCAGATCCGTGTCCGGTCAGTCTGTGATCCGCTGCGGTTCAGCTCTGTGCGCTCTCGTCCGTCAACACCCACCGGTTGCGTTTTCAGAATGCAGCAGGACCGCCGGTCAGCTGGAGACATGTGACCGAGGTTTTCCCACGGCAATCACTGAATCAAGGATCCTCCTCCTCCTCTCCTCATCCATGTTGTCTTTATGGTCCTCTGAAAACCTCTGACTTGATGACTCCAGGCCTGGCTCCGCTCTAAATGACATTTTGTTGTCATAGTTAAGTAAAACATGATCTAACGATAACACAGAGTGTTTTACTCTTAAAATTGACCAGGTTTTTATTTTCTTTTGGTGCCTGACTTCCTGTCCCGCTCCATCTGCTCTGTGCCGAATTGATGCGTCATACTCATGCAAAAATAGAAGTCTTGCGTATCTGATCCGTTGCGTTCCTGCTGCATCTCTGATCCGGCAGGTTGGAACGCAACACATTGACTAGAATAGAAACCTATCAGATCCGGTGCCGTGACGGATCGGAGATGGACCGGACACGGATCTGGTGGAATTTGGCCTTAACACGCGTGTTCACCTGCATGCGCATTTACATGCTGTCTTTTTCAGCAACAGTTCCTGGGTGCTCTCTTGCTTTCCAAGACTTTACAGCAAGCAAGAGAAATGCAAAACATTTGATCTGTAAAATAAAAATATATAAGAGAAGACCAGTGCAAACTGGAAAAGATGTCTGTCAAGGATGCACCCAGAAAAGTAAGCCAAGATGCTAAGACTTGGACTGTTGATTTTCGCAGCTTTATTTGTATAGCGCATTCCATACACGATGGCAACTCAATGTGCTTTACATTAAAACATTAAAAGCATTGGAGACATTCAGACAGGCATAAAAGAGCACAATTAAAATGACAAATATGATAAAACAGTAAAGAAAAGGAAAATTAGAAATATATTAAAAATTACATTAAAATTTTAATTTAAAGTGGGTTAAAATAATCTAAGATAGGAAGGCAGTGGCACATAAAAAAGTCTTGATCTTTGATTTAAAAGAGGTGAGAGTTGGAGCAGACCTACAGCTTTCAGGGAGTTTGTTCCAGATATATGGTGCATAATGACTAAACGCTGCTTCACCATGTTTCGTTCTGACTCTAGGGACTGAAAGCAGACCAGTACCTGATGACCTCAGAGGATCAGATGGTTCATAAAGTAGCAGCAGATCAGCAATGTATTTTGGGCCTAAACCATTCAGTGCTTTATAAACCATCAGCAGGATTTTAAAGTCTATTCTCTGACAGACAGGAAGCCAGTGTAGGGATATAAGAACTGGAGTGATGTGGTCTACTTTTTTGGTCCTTGTTAGGACTCGAGCAGCAGCATTCTGTATGAGCTGCAGTCGTCTGATGGACTTTTTAGGGAGTCCTGTAAAGACCCCGTTACAGTAGTCTAGTCTGCTAAAGATAAATGCATGGACCAGTTTTTCTGCATCCTGCTGAGACATAAGTCCTTTAACCCTTGATATATTCTTAAGGTGATAATAGGCTGACTTTGTAATTGTCTTGATGTGGCTGCTGAAATTAAGGTCTGAGTCTATGACTACACCAAGGTTTCTGGCTTGGTTTGAACATTTCATCATTGCAGATTGGAGCTGAGCAGTAACCTTTAACCTTTCTTCCTTGGCTACAAAAACAATTATTTCAGTTTTTTCTTTGTTTAACTGAAGAAAGTTCTGGCTCGTCCAGTCATTGATTTGTTCAATGCATTTACTCAGTGTTTGTATGGGACTATAATCCCCTGGTGATATGGTGATGTAAATGTGTGTCATCTGCATAGCTATGGTATTTTATTTGGTTTCTTATTATCTGACCTAAGGGGAGCATGTAGATGTTGAATAGCAGAGGCCCCAGAATGGATCCCTGAGGTACTCCACATAAGATTTTCATCCGCTCAGATGTGTATTTACCTATAGACACAAAATAGTCCCGGTCATTTAAATAGGACTTAAGCCAATTTAGTACTGCACCAGTTATGTTAATGTTAACAACTTAAGTGACTCAACCACTGGTCCAAGTTGTTTGGTCAGTTAAGATGCTGATTGAGTGTTGAAGTGGTTGAGTTACAGGTATTTCTGAATGCACAAGACACTAGTAGTGATCCAATTGAAGCAGAATCAATGAGAGTATCTCTCCATGAGAGACGTATGGTGCACATCTGCGCACGAGGCACAGCACTGTAACTGGATTGATAATCATAATATCCAGACATGCTGACAGGATCAGTCAGAATATTATGACAACAAATTAAACACGTTTTCTACTCATCCATAATGTCCCACGCTGTCAGTCCAGTTTCACACAGTGAATAGATTGGAGTGAAACAGCTGGCCTCCTTGTAATAAAAGATAATAATGAGGACTCGACTTGGACCTGACTCAGATTCTTCTCTTGAGACCTCTGGCCTCAACTCGGACTTGAACACGGAGAACTCAAGACTCGGCTTGGACTTGAAGTTGAGGGATTTGACTTCAACACTGCTGTAAAGCATATACAATACAGTTGGGAACAAAATTTGCAGACACAGCCTAAATTGCAGATGCTTTTTCATTACCTAAAAATGCATCAGAGCTAGAAAAGTAACTTCCCCTCCTCCTTTTTGCAAGCCAACACTTCATCAACCTGGCATGTGCTTTCACCCTCTTCTTCAATAATTTGATTACAACATCCCCAAAATTTAGGATCAGATTGACTGGGTCCTTGGCCAGCCTGGCTATGTCTTTGCTGATAAGTACAGCAGTAAGCTGTCTGAAATATTCATGCTCTGATGCAGAGTTGTTGTCCCTTGATGGGCCTCACCATGTGCAACATCTGTTCCTGATGTCATGCGCGTTTGTGTGTGCCAGAAATGCCCTGATGGCGTCCGTGGCATCTTTGCTTAACTAAGCCGTGTCCAGACACACAGCGCTCCACTCAGCTACGATAAATATCTGAGACGACGATAGTGATCCAGTGGCCCGGACAGAACTATTGAACACTTCTGCTAATCCATACACATAGATTAGCCGCAGCAGTCACACACTGACATCAGCACTTCTGCCGCCCACTGATGAATGTGTCAGTTGATTGTTTGCTCTATCAACAGTTCATGATTGTTTGTTGAATATTACACCACGACTCCCTGCGCACTCGTATGTCTTATGTTTAAAGAATAAGTAAGCTGCAGATGCATTTAAACAGTTTGCTCAATAACAGTTTTATGTGGAATATTAAATTCAAACATTGTACTTATTTGCCACTTTGTGGTATGAGATACTTTTTCCTCGTTTTCAATGGATGTTAAATTGCACCATATACTGTTAAGTGTTTAAATACTCATTTTTGTTTCTTGTGGATTTAACATCACTGTACTCAGAAAAAATACAGACATATATATATATATATATATATATATATATATATATATATATATATATATATATATTAAATTTAAACAGATGAGACCCATTGAGATCAAGACCTCATTTACAAGGACGACCTGGCCAAGAGTTCACAGCAAACGTCAAAATAAATAGTTCAACTCAACAGCATGGAGCATATATACAGACAGCATGTAGAAACAATCAATAATTAAACTAATTTGCAAATAAAGTGTAATTTGTGATCACAAAAACAGAATTTAAAAACACAGGCAATGTTCTGGGGTCTGTCTTTCTTTTAAGATGGAGCCAAAGGCATTAATTGAGATAAGATCTGACAATTTCAAGTCCTTCTGGAGTGTATTCCAAGCAGTAGGAGCAGCAAAACTAAATGCTCTCTTACCAAGCTCTGTCCAAATACGGGGAACACACATTTTCAAAGTGGCTTTTTGATCTTTGTAGATATACACACACAAATAAGTTGGGACCAAGCCAAGAAGACATTTATAAATTAGACATAGCCAATGTGTATGCCTGCGTACACTGAGGGATGGCCAGTCAGCTTTGACATAAAGTTCACAGTGATGAGTGTTGCGTGTGCAACCCGTGACAAACCCAAACATATAAATAAAACAATGACAGGTAAGTGGCCACATTGTACTCAGCCAATCAACAGTTGTTGCTGACCTCTCCATGTGTGTGTGACCTGAAAAAGACACAATGAAAGGGACAGTCAGAGTCAGCACTCGTCAAGGTAAATCCTGTCCTGGATGCAGCGTCCATATTAGTCCACAACTTCAGTCACAACTTCCTTCACCACTGTGCTAGCCTCGCTGTCCACTGACAATCACACGAATAGGCCACGACTGGCTGCTTGTTTTGTGCCATGATCCCTTGCTGCTCATGCTGCTGAAAAAAATAAATAACCCAGCTCTGCACTGCTATAAATAATGGATGACTCGTCCACTGTCACTTTTCATAGCATGTCAAGTCACGGCCTGGCCATTATTAGGGTCTGTCCTCTTCCCCTCTCTGCCTCTGACTCCAGTTTTGTTATTGTTCTGCTCGACTTGCCTGCACACCTCTTCAGTGGGTCGGCTGTCAGTCTTTCTCTGGGTTAGCGCTGTTGATGGTTGCCACAGAGAAGAAAGAGATGCTTTGGGGGCCGGAGACAAGATGGGTGATACAGCAAGCCTCTGTTGGGAAACCAACAGCAGGAAATCTGCCTTCACCTGGAGCAGGTAGCGAAGCACATTCAGCTAAGATGTCATCCATCTGCTTGTGTTAGATAACCTGCGCTTCAGTGCCGCCAGGGGTGTGGTTGGGGATTGACCTCATCTCTTTCAGACAGACTCTCTGTCGCCCTCAGACCTAAGAAAAACTAACAGTGTTGCTGTAAAGTCAGAAACAGGTCTTCACCCCTGGCGAAAAAGAAGAAACTGCTTACTAAAACAGACACACAATATCCCCCAGTCCAGCCATCCAGCAGGAGAAATCATGGATTATTTACATATGCAGCTGTGCCGGAGAAAAATGAATGAGGAACATCTGTCTGAAGGGGAGTTATGAAGGAAGAATACACAAAAGATTCAGTCATTTGGCCTCTGCTGCACAAACACAAGGGTGTGCTGAGGAATCAGAGGAGGATGTTGTGGTAGAGGGGGACACAATGAGAAAGTAAAACAGTTTTCAGCGCCTATCAGTTTCAGCTCTGTGTATGTTCAAAATGTGCAGCGGTGCCACCAGGCCAGGCCCGAGGCGAGAGATGTCCACCAGCAGCTCCAGCCTCCTGAAGACTGCGCCAGTCGCTCCATCTGCAGCGTAATAGCATCAAATCAAGGCCTGCAGCAAACAAACCCTGACAGATACTCTCATTTGGGATTCACTTTGGGACAGCTGTGGTGCCATCCAACAGGGGGGGGGGGGCAAAGAAGAGGGGAAGCCAGCAGTGGGTAATGTATGCAGAGTGTCTGCACGTCCTGGATGACAGCGACACGAGCGCTTGTCACAGGAGACATCAGTTCTACTTAGTCACAGCGCTGCGGGGCAATCCATATGACTGCAGTGCTGTGCGAACTCTATTAATAGTTATCTACCTTTCAGGAGTTATTATGCTGAGGAGGGGATGACAGAAGAACATAATGGATGAAATCCCAATTGAGGAAAGGAAACAAGGGTCTGTGGAGCATCTTTTGTGCCACTTGGCCCACTGCAACGTAAGGACGCTCCTCCGATCGCTTCCCCTCATCCTGCTCCTGTTAGCCTGTGTGGCTGGGCAGCCCGGTGCCAGACCCGCAGTTTATGTGAGAGGCATAATAAGGATTAGTTATGGGGCAGGAAGGGGGGAGCAGAAGTGTGTGTGTGGGGTGGGTGGGGGGGGAGTGGAGGAAGAAGATCAGCAGAGGTGGGGCGCAGAGGAGGGAGTAAGAGCCAGGAAACGAGATAGATGGTTAAGAGAGGAAAAGGAGGGTGGGAGGGAGAGGAGAGCTCCTGGAAAACTTGTTTTAAAAATCAAGGTCCTGAGTTGGCCCCGGTTAATTTTTCATTATACTTCTAAATTAAAAATGTGAGCGGTCATCACTTATTTGTCAAATTGTCTTAGCTGAAAAGGTGCATGTCACATTGGGTTTGCAAAAGGTCAGGGGGAGCCAAGCGGCGGGGAGGAAGAGAGTGGATCAAAGACTGCTGATCCCACCAAATACCCGGCAAAACTACCTTGTTTAAGGAGCATTTACTGCAAATGGAGCTCTTGGACGGTTACACTAAGTGGATATGACATGATTTAAAATGTAACATCTGGAATGGCTTTGGCATACTTATTCAAAATACCTTCACGGTCCTCCATGAATATAGCAAAGATATAAACAAAATATACCACAGCATATCTATGTCCCCTATTTAAGCCTAAAAAGCCTGTAAGTTAATACCCATGTGCTCTAAATCAATACCACATTCCTTTCAGTATAGGCATAAATATGTATCTTACTTTTCCTGTGATTATCATAACCCCTCACATTTGCCGTAATCATCTCAGGGTTCTTCTCCATGAGCATGAATATGTAGACTTGCTGTTAGGTGGAGTAAAACCATTAGTTTTTTTTTTCTTTTTCAGACCATTTTTACCGATTCCTGCTGTCCATCATTCCTCCACTGACTTTCCATCTTCTTATGTCAGGGCTCATTGGAAAGGAAAGCAGCATGTCAGAGGGGAAAAAACCCTGAAAATACATGGCTAGAATAATCAACCTCCCCTGGTGGTGTTTAGTGTTCTTCATTTCCAAGATTTCCCAGATTAGAACGAAGAGGAAGGACACAAATGATAGACTGGCATTCCTACCTCTTCGAAATTGCAAACGTGTAGATCTATGGATGAGTGCTTAGCCCACAGCTGCCAGCCAAAGGAGAGAGAGAGACACAAAGGTCCCTTGTGTGCGGGGGCACATGACTGGCCAAGAAAGAGAGCTAAAGATCTACTAGTGTACCTCAGCTGTCTTAAGGGTCAATAGATCCTTTCCATCCCACTAAATGGGCCTACAACCCCCACTGTGCTGCCATAAACAGGTCAGCGTTGCTAAATCAATGTAATGAAAGACAACACCGAGTCAAAAAGGAGTGTTTTGTAGCTTCATGTCTTTGAAAACGTCTATTGTGACTTCAGAAGTAAAATAAAAGATACAGTCTCAGATTTTGTTTTTCCCTTCTTGAATAGGAAACAGACGCACCAGAAACAGACAGGGACACAGGGAACCAGTTCCACTCCATTGAAAACATGGCCTTTGTTTTGTTGTTACACATCTTACAGAACTCCTTTCCTTTGGCCTCATTCCCTCATCTCTTCTTGATAGGCTCAGGATAAGCATCTGTTACTGAGGATGTCTTGGAAGATAGGGCAGCCCGACAGATTGTGTTTGAGGATGAGGAAAAGGTTGTTTTGATTCAAAAAGTAGGTGTGATTTCCCACATAGGCCTGCTGTTAGTCTCCTGACCTTGCCTAGTGGAGGGGATAACAAATCATGATTTTAGAGATTGCGTTGGAGGATTGCAGTTAGGATTGGATTACTGTGAAACACCAATTTAGTTTTTGTCAGCCAAAAATGCCAAATGTGTTTTTCTGTGCAACAATTCAATCCCCAAACTAGCTTTTTAATGTCTCTGTGATCATTTCATGATGTAGAATCTGAATCAGTTGTCATGTTAATCTTCTTATCTAGTAAAAGTCTATTTGAATTTGTATGAAAACATCTTGAAAATGTAATCATCTTGATAAAATGTCATCTGCATCTGAACATCCAGCTCAAGAAGGCTGCTAAAATTGTGCCTGATGAGCTCATTTTCCTGTGAGACCAGCTTTAAAGCAGTTAGTATGCGTATTGTTTGGGTTACGCTGCTTTCTTATCTGCTCTATTGTTAGCCGGCCACTCACTCCCTGCAGTTGCCTTCCTTCCAGTATTTCCTGATTGCATTTTTCATCCCTGTCTCAAGTGCCTCCCCATGTCTTGTGCGCTGTGTACTTTCCCTGGCAGTTCCTGTAAAAGACCATATCCTCGCCATGATTAGAACTGTTTTTAGAAAACACAATCTGAGCGGAAGTTCATCATGCCCTTGCCACACCAAAGCAACAATCCCAAAACCTCCACTGGGACGCGCCCCAATTACCTTGGCGACTTAATCATATTTTACACTAAAGATTGTAAGCCAAGGTTGTGCCCCGGTGCCCGTCAAAACCACAGCTAACAATACGCAGATTACATGAATTGTCGATCAGCATTCCCAAACTTAATATAACTGCTTGAAAATGAAAGAGTCAGGAGGAATCGAGACCTTATGTTAATATTAGTGTTATTATTTCATGGCTTGGCACAGGCTTTCATCCCAAGTGACTCACAAATTCTGGAACCCATTTGTACAGCTGAGCTTTGCACCAGAGAAACGCAGGTAAAGTACATTGCTCAAGGGTACAGCCGTTCCACATAATACGTGTCGTATTAAAACAGGTTGTGCTCAAATTAAGTGGTCCCATGAATGGAAAAGAAAAAGGGCCCCTTTTGAGAGGAAAATAGATTAGCTTTGCTGATAGATGATCACTTGAAAGCTCTGTGATGTGAATAAGTAAACTTTGACCAGTTGCAGTAAAGCTGATTTATATCAGTTAAGATGTTGTCCTGAGGGCTCGTGCAGAGGGGAGGGGGATACAGCGATTTATCCATGAATACATCAAAGCCCTTTCAAAGTGGCTTATTGCTACAGATATGCTTTTTCATTGTTTACATTGTATAACCCCATTTAATTTGCTGAATGGAATTCCTTAAGAGTTCTGGCTTTAAACCCTCCAGACTGTTAACGTTAAACTCGACAGGTAAGCAACATGAAATGTGAGACGTTCTTGTCCCTATATGTGCCAGTGTGGTGCAGCACTGACCTTTTAATAAGAGTAGAGTTAATAGAGATCCCTGTGGTACTATTCATTAATGCTGTAACACTAGCTCAAGTACCTAAGTGCAAACTAGAAATTGTGGTTCCCCTCAACCAAAACCTGCTCATTATTGTCCATGTGAACAGCTTGTCTGATTCATTAAGAGTTCCCCACACTGTGTGCTCAGGAGACACAGAGAAAGCAAAGAAAGACGGAGCTGCAGGAGGGAGGGAGGACGATGGTAGGTTGTGGTTAAGCCGGGGCGTGCTTGAAGTGAAATATGATTGATTAGTGCATTCTTGGGCTGACATGCCCTCGCTGCAGCTGAAACCTGTTAACTCAATGGGCACAAACTGGGCCGGATGAAGAGTCAAACCTGTTGTGACTGCCACATGGCAAATAATATGGTTGGCTGACCAGGCCGCAGCTCAAGTAGGTTATAGCAGATATATAAACAAACAGTCTGCTATGTGATGAGAATGACTGTGTGAGAGAGCATGCCCATGTTTGGCACGGGTAAGCATATGTGTACATGGATTTGTATTTTCAGAGTACATGCGTGAACTGATGAGTTGTATTTTTCCTCCGCCGGCATGGAACATAATACAACATGACAGAAGCTGTGTGTTCCTCAACATCTGTTTGCACGTTTTAAACAAACACTGCATTGTGCAAATCTGACCAGAAAGAGCTCCATCCTGCGGATTACTGAAGAAAGGAACCAGAGGGGGGAAGTAAAAGTACATGGGGCGTCACATTAAGAGTTAATGTCTCCAGCTTGAGCCATCTTTGTTGGATCGCCATAACAAATAGGTTCTTTTCCACTCTCTTCATTAATCCTAGACGAGTTAATGTGGATTTAACACAAAGGTCAGATTAAATCAATTCTTGGTAAAGCCAGAGCTCGGTCCTAGCGAGGCTGGGGAAATACAATAAGAAGCAGCGTGATGAGCTGGGTGTGAGCCTTTCTGTCAGCAGCCATTAGCGGTCACATCAAAGTCTCAATGAAATCAGAGTCTTGCTGAGAGCTGTCATTATATGGCTGTTTGAGAGTCTGCAGGGCCAGGTTCCAGATCTCCCTCAGTCCCACGGTGCTCTATGGGGACCGGTGCTCAGTATTCGTTCGAGTGGTCCAGGTTCACACTGGTTTCTGCCACTAATTAGCAAACAATAAGGTAAGGAAGGGAGACATGTTGAATTCATGATGGTATCAAAGAGGTTATTTAAATCACAGCTCCACAGGTGCCTTAATCTCTGTAATGAAACTTGCATTAGCACATTTCCTCTCCTCAGCAGGGCACATAATGATTTCTCACACAAAAGGACAAGTGAAATGTACCGTTCCTATAAAGGTACAAGTTTAACTCTAACGATTTTTGGACGATTTAATGTGGCCCTCGGCTATTTGATCAACCAAACCCTGACCCAGGTGGAATGAGACTGAATGTTAATTCGTAAAAACATGCACCACAGGAGAGCTTGGTGTCACAGAGCTTCAGAGCGTTCCTGTCCACATTTCAGAGGCACATACCCAGGAATTTTAGCCATACCAAGCCGGTCTGTCTAAACATCTGTGTCTGCAGCTTTATGGGTGGCCTGTGCAGTGAGGACAATCATTGCAATCTTGACCATCGTGCAGGAAATAGCAGCTCCCCAGGAGTTCAGTTTGTGGCTGTCACAGGAGTCCATGCTTGACAGGCTCACACTCGAAAAAGTCCCTGCAACTGTCCTCTCTCCTGTCTTCCCCTTATCTGCTCCCTTCAGCCCCTGCCACACACACATACACAACACACACAACACACACACACACACACACACACACACACACACACACACACACACACACACACACACACACACACACACACACACACACACACACACACACACACACACACACTACTTTTCCTCACCCATCACACAATACTGTGCTGCAACAACTGTCTCCCTCAGCCTCCTCTGTTCCCTGCCCACTCAGGGAAGATGACATGTGTTTGATGGCTAAAATCACCGCACTGTCTACCTTTTGCTGGCTCCTCAGCAGCAAGCACACCACAGCCTGAAGGTGGTGGTTGGGAGGGTGGGGGTAAGGCAGTAAGGTTGAGGAGGGGGGGGGGGGGGGGAGTGACTGAGTGACTGAGTGGCATGTTTGTACTGCTCAGCGCCTTCAGAAGAGATTTAATGCAGCTGATATGTTGTTTTGTTTGTTGCTTTGTATGTCGGTCTTAATTAGCTCCATGGACAAACACTTAGAACGTTCCCCCCTCAAAGCCACTCCAGCTAATCAGGATTGCTGAGGAGCCAGAGATGAAGAGCAGAATGACGCTGACCTCAAAATGTCAGCTGGTGTTGCATTTCTTATTGTTTACTCTCACTGTTCCAGGCGCTGGTGTGCATGATCACGCTCAAGGCTCTTTGCATATTTGAACTCTGCTTTTCTTGTCTATAGTTGTTTCTTATAGATCAGTTGGCGCAGGGATGAAATTAAAAAGGCTAAAAAAGCCCTGTGACTTTTCGTTGAAAGGTTGGAAGCTCATTATGGGGAAACAGACTGAGCCTCGGCCGCCCACGCCATTCATTTGGGGAGCCATGAGGCTCATTATCCTTTTGGAGGGACTACAGGTCAGGGCACCGCAACCTGCCCTCTGCAATCGCCACAGCAACAAGAGCTGCAGAACTGACGTTAGGCAGCACATTATGCTCTTTTGCTGTTATCTTGTTTGCTAGTCAGCCAACGAGCCAACAAGATGACAAGGATGAAATGAGAAGGGGCTACAGCTGACAGTCACTATGAACTTGTGTGATTGATGGTGGTAATGCAAGGGGCCGCATCGCAAATCCTTTTGTTTTCAAAGGCTTTGCCCTTGAAGGTCTTGACTTTGGTGCACCGTCTCACAGCTTCATGGAAATGCTCTGCTCATCAGGAAAAATGTATTTAAGTCAGAACATTCCTTGTTTACCCTCTGATCAAAACACATCTTCAAAAACCTACTCTCTCTGCCTTAGTTGTAGGTGAATGGCTGGACCTCAAAGCAACACAGGAAACTACCTGAGCTGATACATGAATGTAACTCAGGCCACATTGAATGTAATTCAGAACAGCACTCCTGCTATCTTTCTTTTTTTTTGATTGACAGAAGACATCTTATCCTTTAGAAAGTACCCTGGATGTGTTGTTTACTCCAAATCTTCAGGGACAACAAAATGAAAGGGATATTGAAATAAAAAAGGCACAATGGCTATGCAGAAACTTCTCATCCCATCACTATTAGGGCAGTCTTAAAATAGCAACCAAGCAGTCGGCAGGACGAGTCTCGGTGGACCAAATTTTCTTTAGTTGGATGGTTCCCCAAAAAACCTTTAATTCTGTTTAGGTGCTGCACCTTGTCTGGTGCCATCTGTCACACCTAACTGCAGTGTTGACTCTGGAGCCTCCCTCTTGATAGCAGCTGTGAGGAACTCTCACTTTGTGTTGATTTTGGTGGCCCCTTGTCAATAAGTTAGTGGTATTTCTTAGGCAAAAAATCTCATTCTGCATCTTATAAACTTTTTTACAGGGAAATATGAACACATCTTCACTTTGTCTGACCCAACCTAATTGTCGTGAGTTGATGTAGCGATCCATGTCTCTTGTTGCATTTTCTTGTGTTTCTTAGTCTTAGTCTTTCCTGTTTTATTTTGTAGTTCTTGATCCCTGTGTTTCAAGTTTAGTTTTACTTCCTGCTCTTGTGTGTTTCCATCCTTTTTGGATTACCCTCATTAGTTTCACCTGTGCTCTGTGTTCCACACCTGTGTATTTAGTTCCTCTGTTTCCCCTGTCCTGTGTTGGATCTTTGTATGTCTTTACTGTGTTCTCTGTGGGTTAGTCTTCCTTGTGTTCCCTGTTATTTTTGACTTCTTGGATTTAGTTCTTTTGACATTTCAGTAGTTTTGTTTGTACCTTTTGTTCTTTTGTTTCTTAAACTTTTTTATTTTAAAATCTGCACTTGGGTCCTCCTTCAGTAGTTCCCCCAACGTGACAGATTTTAAAATTCCAAACTACTAAAATGTCTAATGTCTATACGGGCAAATTCCACCAGATCCGTGTCCTGTCTGTCTTCGATCCGTCACGGCACCAAATCTGATAGGTTTCTATTCTAGTCGATGTGTTAACTCCCACTGGATCCGCTCTGTTGCGGTTCCGGCTGCGTCTCTGATCCGGCACGGCGGAGCCCTCCGGATCAGATACGCAAGACTTTTATTTAGACTTTTATTTTTGCAGGATGCCAGAGCATGACGCATCAATCTGCACAGAGCAGATCGAGCGGGACAGGAAGTAAGGCACCAAAACAAAATTAAAACATCTGGCAAATTTTCAGAATAAAACACTCTGTGTTATCACCGGATCGTATTTCATGTAACTACAACAACAAACCGCCATGATGAGCGGAGCCAGGCCTGGAGTCGACAGGTCAGAGGTTTTCACTCTGGCGGTCCTGCTCCGTGCTGCGTTCTGAAAAAGCGACCAGTGAGTGTTGACGGACGTGAGGGTACGGAGGCGGAGTGCAATGGATCGAAGACCGACCTGACACGGATCTGGTGGAAGTCCCCTGTTACTGTTGGACACAGTTTGGATTTAGATGTAAAACTGGAACAGAATAAGTGGATACAAGTCATGAAAATACTGCAACAGTTCGATGAACCTGTGCAACCATTGGTTCACAACACCAAGTGATTACAACCTGTGAATAAAGCTAAACTTGCCAATCACAAACAAATGCAGCTACAACTCATTTGTTTGCAAACTGAATTCAATCTTTGCTTGCACAGAAGATAATAGAGATGAGCTGTGGTGACCTTCATCTGTAAGGACCTGCATTACCATGACCTTATAGTGTCATTGAGTACACGCTGGAAAAACGCTACATTATACCGGAACGAAAAACATGACAAAAGTTGCTGTTCTAAAGCTACATACAGAGACAAAGGAGGCAGTTGAGTCGTTGAATTCAGCAGAGGGTGGCACTTAAGGCTGATTTATACTTCTGCGTCGCCCCTACGCAGCAGGGGCTGACGCGGACATGAGCCCCACATACTTGTGCGTCGGTATGTCTGTGTCGCGCAGCAATTCTCCGCCGAAACGCCTGAGGGCAGTGCGGTCTCTCTGATAGCCGGCCGCCTGCTTCCAGTCCCGCTACGATCTCTGTTTACTTTTCCACAGAGTTTCAGAGCGTGTTCTATTAATCTACAGCTGATACATGTTGCTGTTTATCATACAGACATGATTACATGAAGAATAGAGAGGAGGAGATGAAATACACGGCCGATGTGCGGCCGATGTCCGGGATCCCGGAAGTGTTGTAAATGCGGGAAAGACAAAGCCGCCTAGCGGACCAATCACAGGGCTTGCGGTCCGCGTCGGCTCTACGGGGAGTTACATTTTGGAGGAGGTGCACGTCAGCTACGTGCGTAGGCCTCTGCGTAGGTACGGGAGCTACGCGGACCCCCGGCGTAGGGTACGCCGTTGATTCAACGCAGAAGTATAAATCAGCCTTTAGTGTGATGGTTGGACCTATAGAGTGGCAGATCCTTTTGTAACTATTACTTCCGATTTCATTTCTAATGAGTGGAAATTAGTGTCAAATGTTCTGTAGATGGTCACTTAAGAGCATACTTTACCTTTATGTTTTATTCTATGTTTATTACAGAATAGTTCAACGGTAAAATTCATATTGGTGTCAGTTTTTTCTAAGCCAATACAAATAATGCACAAATTAATATTTAACAAACATTAGACGGTATTGTAATGAATAATCTGAGTATTTCTGTCATCTGTGTGTATTATTGATATTGAATTGATCGTGATGCAAAAAATCAAAATCAAATTGAATTGAGAGGTTCTTGACAACACCCAACCCTGACATGTGGCTCTGATGTTGTTGCATAATGTGCCAATATAGCATCAGATTATGTGTGTGTGTGTGTGTGTGTGTGTGTGTGTGTGTGTATCTATGTGTATGTGTGTGTATGTATGTGGGTATGTATGTATGTGTGTATGTGTGTATATGTATGTATGTCTGTATGTATGTATGTATGCATGTATATGTGTATGTATGTACTGTACGTATGTATTTATGTGTGTGTATGTGTGTATATGTATGTATGTATGTATATGTATATGTATGTATGTATATGTGTATGTATGTATTTATGTATGTTTGTTTGTGTATGTATGTGTGTGTGTGTGTGTGTATGTATGTGTGTGTATGTATGTTTGTATGTCTGTATGTGTGTATGTATATGTGTATGTATGTGTGTATGTGTGTATATGTATGTATGTCTGTATGTATGTATGTATGCATGTATATGTGTATGTATGTACTGTAAGTACTGTACGTATGTATTTATGTGTGTATGTATGTATGTGTGTGTATGTGTCTATATGTATATATGTATGTATGTGTATGTATGTATGTATATGTGTATGTATGTATTTATGTATGTATGTTTGTGAATGTGTGTGTATGTATGTATGTATGTATGTATGTATGTATGTATGTATGTATGTGTGTATGTATGTTTGTATGTATGTATGTGTGTGTATGTATGTATGTGTGTGTATGTATGTATGTGTGTGTGTGCATGTATGTATGTAATGTATGTACTGTATGTATGTATGTATGTATGTGTCTAGGTGTATATACTGTATATAGATATATTTTTTTAATGTGTGGATGTAAGATGTGTTTAGTTCTCCATGTCTTTTCTTAATGTACCTGAGATTTTGTGTGTGTTCTGTATTATATTTCTGCACAGATGTGAAGATATGTGTATGAATGTATATAAATGCATCCTTTTGTGTCATGATGTCTCCTGACTACCTCCCCCTCCTGTATGAAGGAACACTTTCACACTGTGAGGGGCATGTATGAATAGGCAACTTAAGAAAATGTAGAGGCAGGTTGTCCTGACATTTCTAGAACTTTTTAGGAGTGAATTTGTTGAAAAGTTTGACATGTTAAAGTATTTATTAGTCATATGGTGAAGGGCATTGGATTTTTAGTAACTGGGGTCTGCAAAAAGTATCCAGCTCAGGTTCAAGCACAGTTCTGAAAAGGGCGTTTTTTATGTTAGCTGCATTGTGTGAGGGAGGATTCTGTTCTCAGCAACACCACCATTCTTAACAGAGGAGCCTGGCTGGACTGCAATAGCTAGTTATTGTCTTGCAGTTAGGATAAAGAAAACTGAATCCACTGGAACGCAAACAGAAGGTTAACAGAAGGATTGATTTATGATACTGGCCTTTCTTTGGTGTTAGCCTGGGTAAAATAACAGGGGCGGAAGAGGGATATTGTTACCAAAAACCCAACAAGATCTTTCTCCTTGCTGTTTGTTCTGAAATATGAAATAGTTATCACTTTAACCATTAGCATTGTGTTTTACTTGGTGCTTTGTGTAAAAAAATGTTTTGGGTCTAATAACAGTGTTTTTTATTTCTCTGAAAAGTAGCACAGCCTTCTTCAAACCAGAGAATTAAATGATTTTTAATGCCCACACATATGTAATTAAATCAATATCATAAATGCTCAACACCTGGTCAAATACAAAAATACTCGGTTTGGGGCAGCCCAAATCACAGAAATATAATTTGAAAATCTCCATATTTACATGCTCTGTTTAGTCAGACAACCTCTGCACTGAGTATGAACCTAAGAGGCAAACAGAGTAACTCTCAAGAAGCACATAAAAGAGCCAGACTCAGACTCCAGTCTACTTCAAGATACTTGCCTCTATGGAGCTCTACTTTGTGAGCATGTTTATGACTGTAATGGGTATAAGAGGTCTTATAAAGCTCCCCAGAGTCTCGCCCACACACAGAAGAACTTAATATTACAGTCATACCGATGATGAAAAGAAAGACTGTAATGGACAGGCAGCAAGGTCTATACCTGCCAAAGCACATTTAGAGGCTAGGTTCTAGATTCACGCTGATCCTCAACTCCTGGTGAACTTTGCACGCCATGTGTCATAATGAGGACACAGTCAGGCTCGCATGCTCCTCTCATGTCCACCAGCTCCTTAGTATACTGACAGCTGACTGTTGCCAACTTCACTCATGCTGTTTCGGTTAAGGACCACAAAGCTCTTAAATGGCACTCCGGTCCTTGTAGTCTCACAGATATGCTAATGCACGGGCTCTTCTGAACGCCACTAGACAGCAAAGTCTCTGGTTTTTCACAATACAAAATTTCAACATATAATCAAAACTGACAATGCATTTTGAAGGAGTGAAAAGCCTCATTTGTAAGAGTTACTCATCCATGAATCAGGCTGTAATGTTTAAACAAAAATCATGTTCAGTGAATTGAGAATCATGCTTTTGTAGTACTGTGGCAACATGGCCTCTTTGTATTTCACCTGTCTTCTGTCCTTGGGTTAAACAAATCAGCAGCAGAGTTCTTCCTCAGGCACCAGCTGTTTTTATCTGCTTGTTGCTATTGGAAATGATGGCACTTAGACTCAAGGGTCTTTTCTTGGCCTTGATAGAGCTAGCTATCTATCCTGAGCCTCTTGGCTCTTTACATACCGCCGCCAACAGTATGGCCACAATCTGCCCTTATCACTAACCTCAACATGGTCCCCTCCTGGAGTCTGGCTCAAGGGAGAGTGAAAGGGGGGAAATGGTGGTTTCGTATCATGTTTATGATTCCCGCTCATGCTGCCCTTTCCTGCTCCCACCCTCCATACCCTGAATCCCATGGCTGACTGATAATGGAACAAAGCTGCTGTCCACTCATCTGTGTGTGTCACATGTCCTGCTCGAAGCCCCCCTCAGTTATGGTGAATCATCTGCGACAGAGTAACTGGAGCACACGGTCACTCATCCCCCTGGCTCTGCCTTGCTAGTGCCAGAGCTGAATCCATCGCCTGCCCAGGGAGAGTAAGGAGAGGGCAGGCAAGACTCTGCTGAGATTTCCCCTCCCTCTAACCCTGGAGCTCACAGAGATCAAGCCTGCATGGGTGGCCCTGTCTGAGGCTGTTTGCTCTTAATTGAGTTGCTCACTCAGCCACTGGCCCTGAGGGGACACCTCTATGTCACTTCCTATGATTAACCTAAATTTCATCCATCGTCCACAACTGCTGCCAGATCTGGTAAGGCCATGAAGTATGTGTTAAGACATCTACAATAAAAGAGCAAGGAGAGGAAGAGGAGGGTGAGCAGGAGGCCAAGGTAAGATTTGATGATGGTGGCAGAATAAATCCACCCATTAATGCGCACATCTATACATAAGACAGAGAAGTGAAGATGAAGATAATTAGGATACCTGGTAAAGGGTCCAACTTTCCTGCCTCAGCAAAAGCTATACTGCATCGATGTCGCCTGGGCTGCATCGAGCCATACAAGTGGATTTAAAAAAGGACTCTTGTCATAGCGAGTTCCATTTAACAGCACTGGTGCAGACCAATTTGGGCTTTTTAGCGCTGGCCTAGCTCCAGAGGATAGGATGGTAATGTATGGGGCTATCTGTTAGTTTGTCTTGGACTAGGTTGCTCATTTCCACAGTAAGTAGCAGGAGATCAAAGGCAGTGAGTGGAGAGGCATACTGTCCAGTTCTACACGGGGCCAATCAGACCTTTCATTTATTGGCACACCAAGGAGCGGTATAAATCACGTCAACCCACATCGACCAGAGCCTTAGTCGTGAACAGTAGCTCACAACAACACATGGATTTGCTGCTGTCTTTGATAAATGTGAAGTTATTTAACAGCTTTGACAAGCGACCGTCGGCAAGTACCATTGTTTCCTTTTTTAGGTTTTCACAGCTTTTTTTTTTTTTCTTCTCATGGTCGCTCTCGCTTGTTGTCTTTCACACTTGCTTCCTTTTTCATGCCTGTTTTGTTTTCCAAACACTTGTGTGCGTCCGCAGCCCCTCTCCCTGCCAAGGCACTCATGGAGAAGTGATAGGCATGGGGAGTCTGTGGGCCAGCAACCATGAAATAAATATGGATGGTCATGAGTGAGATGAGCGAGGATCATCTGTTTTGCCATCTGCTTGTGCGAGAGCGTGGATGTAATGACTGTAGTCCTGCATCGCCCAGTGAGGCCTCGGCTGCTGGGACAGACAGAGACGCACACTTCTTTAGCCTGCAGAGTCACACACAGACCCACACACACACACACAATACATGTAAAGGTGTATATATTTAATCATGCATGCACAATTTCACAGAAACACTTCTAACGTACACATACAGTTGTTCCCCCCTAAAGGGTACAGTGCACACCAGTTTCTACACACAGAGCCAAGTAGAAACATCAGAACAGCACAGCACAGCAGTGGTCTCCCTTACCGGGCTCAGGTACAAAGTCGGGACTGATGTGTGTGTCCTATTCTGCAAGCATCTGGCCCACCATGGCCATTAGAAATGACAGGTTGACAATTTCCAGGCAGGATTGGTGTTGGTGATTATTCAGCTGGCAGTGTCCTACCATGTGACAGTCTGTTAGTGTCTCGGCGCAGGGAACAACATGGGACTTGTGTTTGCAGCACTCTGGGCATTGAGGGGAATAAAAAGCTGCACAAGCGACCCCCTCCTAACCACAACCAACTACCCCTCTGCTCTGTCCCCCAAGCAGACAATCCTCTTTTTTCCTTGGATGGCTTCGTCGCTGAGGGGCTGGTAATAGTATGAGTGTATGTTTATAAAAAAAAAAAGAAAGGAGAAAAAAACAGGCTGTTGAATTATACATATTCCTTATGGAGGGTGACACAGTAGGCGCTCTCAGAATCAATCTCGACGCTAGGATGGAATCATAGAGCGCAGAGAAAATGGCAAACATTGCTGTGGCTCAATGGCCTGATGCTCTCATAAATATGTTTTTATGGCCCTGAATGAGTTGGGGCACAGAGATGTTAGGTGCTCATAAAGGTGTGTGTGTTAGACTGTACAGTCTAATGTCTCATACAGAAGGTTATAAAATATTCCTAATTTAATCAGCTGATTCAGTATGAGAATCCATAGTATGTCAATCATAGTTTAAGATGTTACATAAATCAGGAGTTGGGTGTAAGAAACGAACTTGATTGCTTTTACAGTCTTGTTTCTCGGCTCGTCTTTTACCGGATGCTCGTACTGTATTGACCATTTGCACAACAAAGTTACAAATGCATCTAACGCAACACAACACTCTGAAATCAAATTCTGGCTCATTTACTGGATCCTCGGTAGAGAAATTGAACATTCTGCTGCCTCTGATTTTTCATCCATCCTTTGGGTTAAGCGTTGTCTTGGGAACTCGGAGAAAAGCAGGCGGCTGGGGGTGGAGTGGGGTGAGGGAGACTGTTAAGAGGCTCTTGAACTATAGTCTACTGTCAGTGGAGAGTGCTGAATGAGAAAACTGTCCAAGAGGAGAAAAGAGAAGCAGAAGAAGCAGCAGATTCATGGCTGGGATGATTTGTTTTGCTTGTCTACACCCCCTCAAGCTGCCTGCCTCCACTATCAATGAAATACACTTGAGCAAAAACCAAGCGTAGCTCCATGCCATGTACAAAAAAGTCATGAGATGGGAGGGTTAAAGCTGCTTTACCACTTGCTATGAGGCTTTTTCTGCTCTCTCTGTGTTGTTTACTGTCTCTGTTCTTACTTCACTGTTTCTTTTTGTCTGATTAGGAATTTCACAATGTTCTCTTTGGTAAAAAAAACACAACAACGAAGCAGCCATCCCTATTCAGCTGTGATGTTTTTCTCCCTCATTCAGTTTGAAGCTTTACCAACTGGCACCCTCTGCTGATTTTTTCATGTTGCCCTGGCATTTAAGCTACAGCGAAAGTACTCTTTGAAATCTGTGGCTCCGAAAAAAAAAATCTTATATCCGTCCCCGATGATGTGTGGTGGCCACAGGACACACCGCTATGTTGGTAGCGCTGTGTAATTTGGTGATTAATGTTGACCCTGTCTGCCCTGTACCTTATTTATCTCCTCTTTTATTGAACCATGGGGAATCACAAAGACGGCAGAAACTCAGACTCTGGATGCCAGAAATGCGGGAGTGTGATGCAAAGGGAGTCCCATACCTCTTTACAGGCCGCTCCTTTATGCCCTTTAGCTCTCTGATGATTCACCTGCCAATAATCAAACATGGCTCACTTTCATGTCTTGTGTGCTCCAATAAAGCTTAATAACAAGTTGTGGATTTAAATAGCACAGGCCAAACCCTGGCACCAGCTCTATCCCTCGCTCTACATAAGGATAGAAATAGCCTCGATCTGGCCCAAAACGTCACAGGGAAATTGGGATTAAGTTCAGCTTGATGTTGGCCGTCTCTCCGCTGCCCAGATTTCCACTTGCACTTTCCCAGCAGCACTCTCACATCTTAGTGGGTCACATCGCAGAATTCCTGTCATCAAGGGCGGCGGGTTTTAACGTCAGGGACTGTGATATCTCCTCCCCAAACCCTTCCCTCTGCCTCTTCCCTTCCACCGATAACGGCTAATCCTCGCCTCACATTAAACTGTGACCAAGATCAATTAAAACCCTGCCTCACCCTGATAGCAATCTCTCCTTCACAGCAGCCAGTGGTGGGAGAAGTTTGTGGGTCTGTGTGTGTGTGTACAGTATGTGAGAACACATGTGGATGCGCCTGGCTGAGTGTCTGTGTGTGTGTGTATTGAAGGAGAGAGCTATAACAGAGAGCCATCTCCATCCTCTTCAGTTGGTTGCCAAGCCGCAGGGAGAGCCTGCCATTGATTTTCATCGCCTCTTAACAGAGATGAAAGACAATAAAAAACAATAACAGTGATGATCACACCACTGCTGGCGTTGTATGTATATAATAATTCTCCATATCTTAATTAGTATTCTTTCCTTTGTTGTAATTATTTTCATTTGGAGCGGGCCTTATTGTTATGAATTCTGTCATGAAAATTAATAACACCTAGTGTCTGTGTGTGTGCGTGCAGCTGTGCACAGCTGAATATGGGTTTGCACCCCACATTGTTCCTCCCTCTCTCATTTCTGGATCAGTCCAATGGAGATCTCTCAGACAAAGAGGATTCTCCCCGCCTATCGTTTTTATTTAGAAAGTTGGGTGTAAATGGGCAGCGTTTTCTGTTGCATGTGGTGTGCCAGATTCATGGTGCCGACTTGTTTCCAAAACCATTGGCATCACAGGGAGGCTGGTTGGCAGAAATGGAAGGCTTGATCCTGGGGTGCCAAATGTGCTTTGGCATGTGAGATGGAGGGCTGAGGAGTGGGAAGTGAGGGACGCCATGAAGGTAGAGGATAGGGGAGGGGGTGCTAGCGAGAACGGCAGGACAGGGCGGGAAAGAGAGGCGGAGTGCAGTCTCTAGCGTGGAGAGTGGCTGCCAAGCCGACTGTCATGTTAGCCACTGGGATTGGCTGCTGTGGGCCTCAGGTTGTTTTGGTGTGTACATCAAAAGGACAGGCTGTGAACATGAAAACACAACTCATTTTTCCCCATCTATCCCATCTTTTGCCTCTGCTACACTACTTTTTTCTCTTGCTCTTAGGCTCTCTTTTTCGTCTTCTTTCCCATGAGGGGCACATCCAAGGTGCTGCAGAATCTTTGAGCTCAGGAGGAGAGACAGCATGCCTGCAGGGTTGCCACGACAAAGTGCAGCTAAGACCCGGGAGAGGAAAGGAAAGGATAGAAGTGGAGAAAAGAGGTGGCCAGCAGCCTGACAGACACAAGCCTAACGATTGTGTTATCAGAGATGACAGAGGAAAATGTGTCCACCATATTTTCAACAGAACAGATGACCCGGGAAAAGTAAACACAAGCTTCTCACTGCATCACAAACCACAAGAAAAGTACCATCTGCTGCCACTTTCACCCCCCCCCTTCAACTGGCTCTGTGTTTCGTCTTTTGCACTGCTGTCAGCACTGTTTCAATCACATCCTGCAGCTTATGTCTATAGTCGATTACACCGGCTTGGTGTTCATGGGTAAGGCAGTGGGTTGACTTGTGTTTGTAGGCTATGCAGGGCTTTCTTCTTTTATTGTCTCGTCCAAAGACAATGGTGTTCTTGGCCGTCGAGCAGTATCCACCCCTTTGCACTACTGCGCAAGAATTACGTTGCAAGTGATCCAAATTCAGAACAAAGAGATCTAATTTTATTTTTTTTTGAACATGGGTGTTTTTGTTTTCTTCCCTGTTTTTCTACCTCACTCTTTATTTTTAGTTAGGGCTTTTTCTTCTCCTAGATTGGCTCTGCTTAGTTGTGACCTAGTTTATTAAAAGGGGGGAGTCTGTCCAAGCCATGGGAATCAGGGGCAGATTAACTTTCTGTTAGTTCTCCCTTGCACAGCTCCATATGTCAGAGCCACTGCTATAAAAAAGAGAAGTCACTAAAAGAGTAAAATAACTTGTCGGGGTGAAATGCCCAAATCAACTGAGCAGCTGCATGCCCAGCATGAACAAACTAAAGGCGCAACTATTCTTCTCTGCAATGATGTTGCAGTGATGTTACCTAAGCTATACGCATCCATTTAGAGCCCAGCATAGAATTCTAACTATTGACTGTGCCACCACAACGCTACACAATGTTTTGTTCATTATCAGGCAGCGTCGGGCTTATTTAAACACCTGGAGTAATCATGTTTACAGCCTCTCACTCTCTTATTGACGGAGAATGACTAATGCAGTCAAGGGAAGGTTTAAGCTGGAAATGGCATTTCTAGATAACAAAAAATGGAATGTGTGGAGCAGTATTGCGCAAAAGAAAATTACTTAAGCCTTTCTTCAACCTGCTGCATGTTGTCTCCAAGATCAACTCGCACTACAAGCACTGGAGACGTGTGTGGGAAAACAGCAAGCGGCTCATAAGGGTCAATCACAATTCTTTCTGTCTCAACACACCCCCGGAGAGCTGATGTTCACTGGAATTACATTTCTCAACACCATTCAGGTGCCCTAAACTTTAATATAGAAATACCATCCAGCTTCCAAAGTTTGTGTTCGCTGCTTATTTACAAAACTGACTAGCAGAAAGAAAAGGGAAATTGCCTGGTAGTCTTTCAGGAGTCAACACTAATCTCCTTCTTTCCAATCACATTATCCATCAAACAACATGTTTGCCAGTAAACACAACAAAGACCACACGTGAGAGACACATTGTTGATTAATTTGATTTTTTTTTTTTGGTAGAATATTACTCATTAGGGTGTTGCAGCGCTCTGCCATTTTTTAAGTGACAGGCAGGAAACAGACTTGGCCCAACTCATCCGTCAGCCTCCTTCTATCGTCATTGTTTATCAGTCCTTGTGGTTTTTTTTGCCAGATGTAGTGTAAACACACCCATGTTTTCAGCAGCCTTGCCTGTAGTTAAGTATTTTCAGGAGTGATAACCTCATTGAATCTCAGAGCATTTACAAGGTTATCCTGCAGAAGTCGGCTTACTAAAGAAAATCAGGGATCAGGAGTAAATGACAAGCGGATAAAGGGATAGGAGATAGGAGGAGGCAGGAGGGGGGTGTTCTGCTTCTTGTCTTACTTTCCTTTAGGTCATAGGAGAGGAGGATGGTTATTTAGATGGCGATGAGCTAAAGGAGATTCTGAGGTTGTTAGTTCTTCTGGAAAGAAAGCTGCACTGCCACATTCAAGTGTGTTGTATTTTCATGTTAAATGATAAATTGAATGTTGTGTTTATATAGCATTTTCTCTAGTCTTCTGACCACTGAAAGCCCTTTTCCTTTACATGTTACATTCACAACACATTCATTCACTGATGGCAGAGGCTGCTATGTACCCATCATTGTTAACTAATCCCATTCAAGCACTGAAAGCATAGCCACCAGTGGCAGATCAGGGTAAAGTGTCTTGCCCAAGGACACTTTCACTGAGACAGCGGGACTGAGAATCGAACCCTGACCTTCAGATTGAGAGACGATCGACTCTACCAACTGAGCCACAGCCGCCCACATGTTGAATTAGGAAATAACAATTCATAAGGTCATAGCTCAGCAACATCATAGCTAGCAGCTACCTTTGTAACTGAAATACACATCCAAATGTCCCGATTCGTTCACCCTACATGAGATCCCATGCCGTAATCAGTCGGTTCATGGGTATGGCGTGAGTTACCAGCGTAAAGAAATAAGCTGAGGAGGTGTCAATAACATTGGCTGATAACATGACATCCATACTGATCAGTGTTTGACCCTTATGTCAACACCAACACGCTATACTAATGCACTTTCAAGGCCACTAATCTGTTGTCAAAGCGGTATTAGAAGGACAACAATATGGTATATCTAACACTGGCATGCTTCTGCACCGATTCAATCCAAACAACTCAACAGTAGGACAATGAAACTATTCAACAGGGTTTCCAAGGTAACATTTAAATGACCCCTTTATTGCTAATATGGTCAACTGTGGTGTGATGTTGAATTTGAAGAAGATCCAAATGAGCTTTTCCTATTATGCAAACATGTGGACACATTTGCATGGTGCCACAGGATGCTACGCAGTCACATCATGGGTATGAGACACTCGAGATGGACAAAATGTTCCCAGACCAAATGGTCAAGGCGCAGCGGGGAACATTTTGAGCAAACACTCCGAATGTAATGTGGAGCCAGTGATTTAATGACTGCAGAAACAAACTGCACACACGCTGTCAGAGCACACAGAAGCACACAAGCACTAATCAAGACCAGCGAGTTCTGCAAGCTGATCGCTCATCTGTGCGTCTGCCTTTCATTACCTGCCCTGCTTCACGAGAGGGCAGTTGGATGGAGTTGCATCTCTGCAGGGCCTCCCCCCTCATGGTGGTCCCGCCTCCCTCACCACTGAAAAAACTACCCATGGCTACTTTAAACTTGTATCGGATGATTAGACTTGGGTTGCATCCCAGAACCCAGCTCAGACCCAGCAGGGATTCAGCAGGGAGCATCGCAGCCAATGCATAATTTCTCAAGATGGGGGGACTCACACTGAGCCAGTGAGTCCCAATCCTACGACGGCGGGAACGTGAAAAGCTTATTGAAGAACTAAATAAGGTAGCTTTGAGTATGTGACTGAAACAACAAGATTGGACCCTTTCAGTTCAGTAAAATTCCAAGTTCATGCTCATTATTGGATAAAGAGGAAGTGGATGTTCCCTTTTCGTTCCACAAGGACTGAGGCTCACTTTTTTTTTGACTTCCGTCTCCTGTTACACCTGCTCTCCACATCCTCGTGTCCTCTCCTTTATCTCCCTCCCTCTCCATAAAGGGATACTAAAGAATCCACTCTGCAATTCTGTCTTCTCAAACTTATCCACAGCTCAATTAAAGGTTTTATAGCTTCCCTAAGTTTCATTTTGTACTCCTCTTCGGTTAACTTATCTAAATGCTATAATAGAAGGCATTTTTCTGAATCTGAAAGAGAAAAACTGCATTTTTTTGGAACAACAGCCAACAGCATAATGTTATGAAGATATTTGTGGGCCCTCTCTATCTGCCAAATGAGGAGATTTCAGTCTCTCTCATCCAGTTCTAATCAACGCTGAACATGTGGGAAACTAATGGTGTTTTTCTCTCCGCAGAACAGCGCCCGCTTCACCTCTGAGTGGGACAGTATACCGGATTGAACAGATTATAGAGTGTGCTGTACATAACAACGGGTCAAACGTACAAAATGTGCATCTTTTATTTTTAATGGCTTATGAATATTTAACTGCCGGGGTCAGTAGGCAAAAAAAATTCCACTGTGGAAATCAATAAATTGGTTTTTTAAATGGAAACCTGGGCAAAGCATTTAGTCTCACTGAAAAAATACTATGAATTGCTCTGAGCTTAATCTCTTCAGCACTGTGCAAGGGGAAAAAGGCTGGAATTCCTGACAGCATTGAGTGTGTATGTGTATGTGTATGTGTGTATGTGTGATGGCTGCATTTGTGAATTCTTGTTTTCTGTTGTGAGCCCCTTGTTGTGCCTTTTGCACTGTTGACTGTACTTTTTGGGTTGTTTGTGCGTACAGTGTACGACTTGAATCCAGTAGGATTTATGTGTACTGTATTCGTTTCTGCAACTATAAAGGCATCTTTCATTCTGTCATGCTCATAAATTTAATTTCTAAGTCAAGAAACATGAAACAGGAATTAAAAAACAGACTTTCACTGTGGCTGGATGTGCGCCAGCACACTTTGAGCCAATTTTTTCTTCTCTTCAGCTTTTTTTCTTTATCCAACAGTAAAACGTTTTAACTGGGGGTGATTGTGCAGACCTATCTGCCAAGGGTTTTAGGGAGAGCAATGGTGTTACCATGGTGCTTGCACCCCCTCTCGGTGTTGTAAACAGGAGCCAGTGATTCCCCATTGGGATGATTTTGCATGCAGGTTGGAGAGAGAAAGCTGCTGGCCCCCCAAATGCATTCCATCACCATCACCCTAAGGGTCCACTGCTGGAGCCTTATTTTGTCGACACATAGAGGAGAACAGGGACGGAGAGGTTGGGGGGCATGAAGAGGGAAGGGGGTATTAGAGAGGGGAAAAGGAGGTTTTTGTTGAGCTGGATGAGAGGATGGCATGTATCAAAGGGATCTAGAAGAGAACAGATGTAGAGAGTGGTGAGGAGGTGAAACAGAGACCTGAGTGCATGGAAACAGTTTGAATGTTAAAATAGGTAGAGAGGGATTAAATCCTTTGAAGGTATAGCTGTCTGAATTTACATACCAGCTAAATCTTAGCCAGGATGATGGCTCCACTGCTGCCTTAGGGGTAAAACTCTTGCATGAGACTTCAAAAATTCAGTACAAGAAAACTATGAGCAGCACCATCTAACATCAATGGCTTTTCCAGTAAAATGTTATCTGGAGCCTCCTCGGTGGTCTTAGTGAGGCCCCATACGGAGCCCTGGGTTAGTGATAGGGGCCGTGCTGATGAGCAGTCACACTGCAGTGTGAGTCTGAAGCAAGCCGCTGTAGCTTAGAAGCTGCTGTCTTATCTCTGGCTTGATTTTTTTTTATTTACTTTTTGGAGTCCAATCCTTTTATCTGTGATCTAACCTGCAATGACGAGATAAAGCTGTGCTGACTTTTCCATAAATGCACTTATCGGAGCTGTACAAGCTCTCCAATGCCAATGAGATGTGCAGGATGATCACTTAGCATTCAGAATGCATACCTTCACCTGCACTGCCCACAGATACACAAAGGAACATGCTCTCTCTCTCACTCTCTCTCTCACACACACACACACACACACACACACACACACACACACACACACACACACACACACACACACACACACACACACACACACACACACACACACACACACACACACACACACACACACACACACAACTACAGTAAATGCAGTCATACACAAAGTGTGGAGGCAAACACAAAAACACACTTTTCCACTTGTGTTGCTGTGTCTACAGGCTATTCACGGTAATAGCTTGGGCTTTCAGCCCTAAGTGTATTTTTTTTTCAGTTCCAATCATACAATAGTGCCTGCTGAGCTGGCAAGTAAGAATATCAAACAGCAAATGAAATTCCTGAGAGCCGTCTACACCAACACCAACTTGTAGCATGAATTTTTCATCATTTGGTGAGGTAATATTACCTCATTAGAGTACTCAGGCAGCCATTCAATAAGGGTGGTCATTCTCCTTGCCAAGACTAGATCAGTGTTGGTATGAAAACAGCCCGATTCATTCACCACCCCCCTGCACGCACATATATCTGTTCACACACACATGCATAGTATTTTTCAGTATGTGCAATGACACGTAACAAAGGTCATGCGCAACACTAGTGATGGATATGGAGGAGAATATCACTGGGAGCATACCGGGCTTTGTTTCATGCACAATCAAATATGTAGGATGAATGCATAATGCCATTATCCCTCTCTCTCAAGTGTAGTCCTTACATCTATTTCTATCATCTAATCTGCATCACTTTATCTCTCTCACTAGTCCCTGTACTCATCCTGGGATCAAAGGGTAACATCCATGGAGTCAGGTGGGTGGGGCAGGGGGTGACTGACTGAAGAATAACCAGCAAAATTGCAATTTCTCTACAATATTCTGAGCAGGTCTTAAAAACTCGAAGTCACTTATATGAACTGTGTTCATTACTTCAATGGCTTTGCAGCCTTCTGCTCACCTGCAGCCGACAGCTGCCAGCTCTGTCTGTGGGTTGAGCCTGTTCTCCTGGAGGAGTCAGGGAAAAAACACCACTTTCACCTGTCTGTTCTTAATCTGTGGGATAAAAACATCACAGCATCCAGCAAGAGATCAACACACAGGGTAAGGAAGGGCTGGCCTCTAATTTAATAGTGTCTTCGCTGAGGAAAATATTTACATGCCGGTGCTGCTCTGTTTGATGCAGGTGTGTCTTGTTTTGTCTCTCAAGTCATCATTCAATTTATTACTTACACAAAAGGACGTTTTTGTGAGATAAGATAATAAAAAAGTGGGTTCAAAAAAATTACGTATTATAAGGAAGTAGCAAACAGTACCCTGAAACCTGACTATGGCCACATCTATGCCAAACCAACACTACTCATTGTCAAAGCTTTTAATGCAATGCTAACATTAGCTGATATTGTGGAAATAAACTCTTTCAGCTAAAACTAACAACTGCCAAGTGCTAATGTATCGTGAGCAGATTGTTATAGCGGATTGGACTTCTTATTTAATACATCCGCAGTTTTTACAAAATAATGATTGGGACATGATTCTTCATTGATTTAAAAACAGTTGTGTTTCTTCCATTGAAATAAGTACATTACACTCAGGTGGAGCAAAACAATGTGAAAAAAGAACCACATGAATCAGTGTGTAGTTGATTGAGTTTTTTCTGCCTCGTCACTGTCAGTCTTCTTCTTTTCTTTTTATCAGTCCTTAAACACCATCGTTTGTCATTACTTGTTCCATTAAGAGTTGAGTATGTGCGGTCCTCAGTTTTGTAAATTCCTCTGGCATAGCCAAGCGGCAACCTCCGGTCTCAAAATATGAAGCCCATGCGGAAGTGTCATAAACTGCAATTCATCAAGAATCCGCTTGAGGCTGACTGCAGAAACACCGGAAACCACATAGACACCAATTCAAAAAAGACGATTTTAATAAACATGTTTACAGCCTGGTTCAAAAATGGCTTGGCTCTACGTAGCTAATCTCTCTAATGGCACACACTGTACGGGGGGGGGGGGACATTTTTTGTAACGCAGCAGTTCAGAAGATATTAAGATTACAAGTTTGCCCAAATAAGGACATGACTGACTTGACTCCCGGACGGGAACACATAGCTGTTGGCTAGGAGGCTCAAACCCCACCTCTTTACGTCACACTCTGCCTGGTTGAGTTCCGCATTTCCAATATGGCTGCCGCTGCCGTTGGACTTCAAAACAGCGCTCAGGAACAGATGGGTGACGTCACGGATACTACGTCCATTATTTAAACAGTCGATGGGCATAGCCCATAGTTTGTGTGTTTCCAGTCCCGGCTTTTCGCTCATCTCTTTCCCCACGTTTGACAAACTGATGTCAAATTAACCAGACATCTTTCAGAAGACAGACATGATAACACTTAACCTGCCCCAGTCTATGATTGGAGCTGTATCCAGAGCAAGGGTGTGCTATCAAGAAAGAACAGACTGTTGCTATGGAGCAATAACCAACCACAATCAACTATTTAACACAGCTGTGCAATAATAATGATAATTAATGGTATTCACTAAACCTTCCCACCAAAAAACAGAACTGCACATGATAAGCCACTAAGCAAACAAAATCCCTGTAGTCAATAATGCTCAAACTTAACTCTGACTCTTGACATCTCACCCTAATATACAGGGATCAGTAAAACACCACAGATAGAGCATGGAAATATACTTTATGCTGCAGAGGGGAAGAGATCATTTGTTTGTTTGTTTGTAGTCACTTGTGGTTTCTCCATCTGCTGGGAAAAAAACAAGTGCAAAAACCTTTGCAGAAATAGAGCCATGGTCAGACAAACACATCTGCCACTCTTGTTTGAACTACAGCCAAGAAGCACAGAGTCAGTGAGTATATTTCTATGATTGGTTCACAGAATTATATGCATAGTTTTTCTACGCAATATCCAACCTTAACACTCAATGTTTATTGAAATGTTGATAACTTCTATAAGCTTTCTGTTACATTAATAATTCCCTTTAATACAAATATTCCTATTGGGAACTAGAGTTTCCAGTGCTTTAATAAAGCCATTGAAAATACCTCTTAGGCTGGCAACACAGTAGATGACTTCTAGATCTTAGCTGATTTTAAAACGGTGGACAGTTCCGACCAATTTTTAACATCTCAGTCCTCTGAACACACACTTTGTTTCCATATGACTGCTAGACCACACACTTAAGGTTTGTGGTAACTATTTCACAGTGGCAATTCCACTGACACGAGATCTCATAGAAACTTTCATGATCATACTGACTTCAGAAGAAAAAACAAAACAGGAAAGACTACGGGGCGTACTGAAAATAACAGCAACAATTTTCCACATTTAGCTCCAAAACATCATAAAAAAGTTGTGTACATTTTCAAAAGTCACTTTTTACCACACTTAGAGCAATATTTGTGATCTTCTTCACATTTATTTTTGTAGTGAAAAATATATTTAAGTAACAATCACTGTTAAATCCAAATGCTAAATATAAATATTAATGTTAAATGTTGAATTGAAATGTTACATATAGATCTACATATTAAATATTCATCTAAATTTCAAATGTTAAATGTGAATATTAAATGTTAAATCTAAATGTTGCTCTGCGATCCTAAATATTTAGCTAATATGCAAATTCACACTGCCGCAGAGCAGAAATACCAAAATAAAAGCTTAATAAAGCGATACACACTTAACAATATCAACCTAGTTAGCCTGTACCATAGACTGATTCAGTACTATCTCTGAGTGTTGTGAAATCTCTTAAAGGTGACATATCATGCAAAATTGACTTTTTAAAGGTTCTTTACCTGAAATATGTTTCCCTGGCATGTCTACAAACCCCCCGAGAATGAAAAAAATCCATTCTGCCCCTGTCTTGATTTCTACACCTTTCTGTAAATGTGTGTGAAACGAGCCGTTTCAGACTTCCGTGTTTTTGTTACGTAACAACAATATCCGGTCTGTCACGGAGTCAGAGCTCGGAGCTTGTTCAGCCCATAGACTGTATAAAATAATACTGAATCCCTCCCCCATTTTTCATTACCTGCACAAATGTGTGCTAACAAGGAGCTTAGGAGGGAGGCATGCTAGTTGTAGGCTGTCTTAATAAACACAAAGGTCGGTTTTACTCCCCACGTCTGCAGATTTGAAGATCTAGTGGATGATTTTTATTTGTCATGGATAAGTGCTAGCGCTAATTAGCATAGCCACATAGCTATATGTTCATAGCTGCAGCTGTAGCTGCAGCTGTAGCTGTAGCTGTAGCTGTGTACCAAGACACACGTCGACATACTGACAAATAAAACAACAAGAAACACTAAATCTGTGACCAATCCTTCATAAAAGGTCCTGCTGCCTTTCTGGCAGAGGTCGGTTTTACTCCCCACGTCTGCAGATTTGAAGATCTAGTGGATGATTTTTATTTATCATGGATAAGTGCTAGCGCTAGTTAGCATAGCCACATAGCTACATGTTCGTAGCTGTGTACCAAGACACACGTCTACATACTGATAAATAAAACAACAAGAAACACTAAATCTATGACCAATGGTTCAGAAAGGTCCTGCTACAGGCACCTCTCCGTCAGGATCAGATTCAGAGGGTTGAAGTAACGTGATCTCTGAGCAGCCGTGTATATTCAGCCAACATGTAAACATTAGATCAACGTGCTGGAGAGCCGAGGCACATCCACTTCCGGAGGGGGCGTGGTCAGAGAGAAAACAGAGTGTTCTGATGAGGAATGAAAAAGAGGACTTTTCAGGCATGCCAAAATCTGATTTCAAAGTGTTTTTTTGAGCATAAACTTTCAAGACATGTTTTGGGGACCTCTTAGACCAATATATATTTGATGAAAAAAGCGTGATATGTCCCCTTTAATGTTTCTCTAAAAGCGCCTTTCCAACATTTTTACGGCGAGCAGTCCGGTTAGTAACCCGTAGGAGTCAGTACTGTTAGACTATGATTTGGATATCTGTATCGCTTTATGATGCTTTTATTTTAGTACTTTGGCTAGGCGGCAGTGTGAATTTGTATGGGTAGTACCAAAATAAAAGCTTCACAAAGTGATACAGACATCCCATGATGCTACCTAGTCTGCTCCTCTCATTAGTTATTGAGTCGGATCAAACATTTTTTTAATTTACAATGCCAGGTCAGGGAGGGATCAGTAAAATAGTGGTATATACACGGCACACTTGAAGATTATTTGGACATACTAATCAGTTACAACAAGCCCTGAATCAGGTCAAGCCCCCATGATCACAGGGGGTGGTGAAAAGGGCCCTAAAAATCCTTGAGTATGTGGCCAGCCTTGGAGTGAACAATTGAGCGAGTGACAGTTCAAGTGAGCAAGTGAGTGAGAGAAGTGTGACAGCGATACCCTATAGGGAATCAAGAAGTAGCTGCATCTTTTTTTAGCATTGAGCTAAAAAAAAAGGAAAAAGAGGATTTGGTGGAATGTTATGAGAAAAGCTTGGCCTAATGGACGGAGGGTGACAGAGAGTGCACAGAACGGGGATTAAGATGTATCCTGGACGAGAGAGAGAGAGAGTGTGAGTGCAGGCGTGTGTGTGTGTGGTTGTGTGTAGACCAATGAGGCATATCTGCACGTTAATATGTTTTAAAGTCTCTATTTCACCATTAGGCTGTTTCTTTACATTAAAGGTATATGATGCACATTAAAATTTAAAATGAATTATTTACTTTAGGACAGAAAATGTGGACAGTTAATTTAGGGTAACCAATGCATTTATCTGCTCTTATAGCATTGATGAAAAATCATGTAAAGAATGAATTTCTGATAGTATTCCTCCAGAAGTGGCCTGAACACCCCCAGGGAAGGTTCAATAGAACAAGACACAATGACAAACTGACATAATGTCACATTTTAAGGCTTCATGTTGCCCGCATTTATCTGTAATTTTTTTTTTCCCAGGGCAAATAAAGAAGGTTTAAGTGAAGAGGTCCAGCCCAATCTGTTCCTGAGATATAACTATATATATATGTTTCAACAGGTCTTAATCCACATTACAGGGATTTAACATGAGATACACGGGGATTTGTGAAGATCAGCGTCTGCTCAGAGACAGAGAAAGAAAAAAAAAATCTCTCTTCTCCACTCTTTTTGTCATCCCTGTATCAAGTTGTGTTTGTGTGGAGGGGTGCTGTTAATGTTTTTTTCTTTTAATCTTTTTTTGCATGTTCATGTCAAGTGTATTGTGCTAACAAGTCCCAGATCTTTTTGCACTCATAAGCTCCCAAATCCTTTATCACTGTTGTTGTCATGTACGCTTAGTGCAGAGATGTTTCTCGCCCAGCCCCCTCCCCACCAGCCCACATACTGTTTGCCATAGTAATCATCTTATTTACAGGTTATGGTTCCATAAAAACTGCCTCTGATGATCTCACACACATGAATTTGTCATAAAGAAGCATGACGTTTATGATGGAGTCAAGACTCAATCCCTTGACTAACCAGTCTGTGGCACAGCTCCAGCCGCAGCCTCCTTGCCTGTCTGATAGAGCCTGGTGCATCCTGCCGACCTCTATCATGCCCAGAACTATGGCGTGTGTCTGTCTGCCTCATCCTAAGAACCAAATCTGGTGCGACAACAAGAAGCGTCTGCGCTGTATCACTTTACGTCTAGCAATCAGGCAAGAGTCTGAGTACATAGACACCGGCTAAGACTGTCCGCCTTTATCTTCACCAAATCTGACACAAACTGAGGAGAGCTTTGTCGAGTACCACAGTTGTAGAGCTTTCTGGAATGGCCTTTCTTTTTTTTTTTTTTTTCCAAGTGACAACCTTCAGAGAGTTTTATTCTGCAAGATTTTATGTTTTGAAATGAAATGAGAGAGGGGAAGGAAAGAAAAACGACTGGTTGTATAATAAAGCCTCGCTGCAAATCCAGCAGTGATTAATATCTGACAGAGAATAATATTTGATACACTGCGGTATGTGCGTCACGCCTATGAGGAGTGATAATTTCTGCTGGCGCAACATATGAAACATTGCTGTCTCTCAAGAAGAAAATCTACAGTAAGTCACAAAAGGAAATAGGGAGATTTGTTTGAGAAAGGAATTGTGTTCAACAACCATGGCTGCCTGCGTCTTGGCCTCTGTCAACCTTATTGCTTTGGTCCTGTTTCCCAGCCCCTCTCCCTGCTCCAATATGATAAGATTTACTGGCATGTCCAAATGGGTAATCTTGTTTATTCACTGTAGCTGTTTGGATCCCAACATCACTGGGAGAATTAAAGCCTCTGAATCTCAGCAGGAGGTCAAGCGGAAAAAAAAGGAAATGTAGTTTTCTATCTCTATTCTGCTCTGTGTTGGTGTTCATTAGCGCTGTAACAGCTGATATTATTTTCACTGAGGCTCACTCGTATCTATTCCCTCCTCTGTTGTTGATCTCACTCAATATATCCTCCGCTTTCTGCGCTCCGTCCCTTTGTGAGTGGATGTTTGTTTGAGTAAAACAGCCAGAGATGGACTCCTTCAGGAGAGCTGTATACAGGATGTTCATGCTGTTTCTCACGCCGCGCTGCAGGTTCGACAGCCATGTTTCAGATAAAAACTCTGACTTCTCGGATCCATACCATTGATTCAACATCTAACCAGCACATTTCTAGATTGCCACTGAATTATTTAATTAATCAGTTGGAAAAGCCCTGTGGTATTTGGGCCAGAAGGGCGACAGAGCTGACAGCCTGCAGGTTAAGCAGCCTGCAGGTCCGTGCGAGCACAGGGAGGTGGATGCAGTCTGTCACATGGCCAAGCTCTCTGTCTCTGCAAGAGATCTTCAATTATAAGAGGCTTGTACTGCTTTTGCATCCCCCTATCAATCCTTCACCTCCATTCAGATAAGCCCAGGCCTTTACTACTCATTCTTATGTGGGAAATCTGCTGATGCCGAGAGTTTATCTAAAGCTGGTTTTTCTTTTTATCCAAATCCTCTCTGCAGATCTTTCTTTAACGTACATTTGACATACTTTATATGATCCATGTCACTTTACAGACACTGTCCCGCTCTCACCCCAAGATCACAGAAGGTAAAGGTCGACCCACATTATCTTAGCCGGCCGCTGGTCAGAGGGTTGTGAAATAGGTTGAACTTAATCTGTGATACAATTTCACCATCCTTCAGTGAGAGCTGCATGAAAACAATCCCAGCTGAGCAGATGTAATCTTTGGATTCAGATAGCAGCAATATGTAGCGGGCCACAACACTGGCACAACACAGCTCAGACATGGCAATGTGCACGGCACGCCGCAAACAAGAGTGCACCTCTGTCCTCGTGGGGCCGACAATCTCTCCATCAGTGAAGCGGTTGACTCGCCAAATCAATTCAGCAGCGAGGAAGAGACGAACCGCATTGGACAAGACATCTTAGGTGACAGAGAGCCTTTATTTGCTCTCTTTCTCACTTTCACTTCCTAATAGATAAGACATCAAGATACCCACAGGGAATTGTTTGCGGTGGTGTGTGTCTGTGTATGTGTGGCTGAATGGGGTGGAGACAGAGGTGGTGGGAGGAGGGATGCAGGTTGTATGAGATTGCATCAGCCGTAGTGCTGAATGTGGATTCCTGGATTTCACTCACGTATAGTGGGGCCATTGAAAGGAAACAGGTGGCAGAGTACGGCGGGGGTGAGGCGGGGGGGGCTATTGTAATTAATGCTGCAGATGCTGCTTTCTGCAGCGCATCTGGGCAGTGCTCTCATTTCAAGAAATCTTCTCAGAATTCTCAGCAAATCCCTGCAGGCCTTCAGAATCCTTTTAAATCCCCCTGCAACTTCTTCTATTTCCCCTTGTTTCTTGACCATCACCTCCTCCTCACCCCTGGAACATTTTTTGCCACTGCATCTGATACAGCATTTTATCCTCTTCTCTCCTGTTTTCTCATTTACTTTCTTTTTTATTTTCCTTCCCCCATAAGTCCTTCAATTCTTAAAAACCTCGTAACCTCTACTTCCTCTCCCTCCCAACTTCTCACCCCCACCCACGCCCACACACCTTTGCATAGTTTTAGCAGACCAATCACATGTGTTGGTGCGGTCACAGTGGTAGGAAGCCAATCCTCCTCTGATTACACTGTGCTCAGGATTAGAGGGAATATGCTCTAACATATTCAGTCAGGTATTATTCTGATATCCCCTGATGCTGCTTCATAGGAGCACCGCTGCCAGGCCAGGCGGCGTCCTTACCGCACACATAGCAGAGCACCAGGTGGAATATGGCATCAAAACGCTCCAAATAGGACAACTGGGAGTTCAACTCGAGGGCAGAGACAGGGAGGGAACATATCAAGTTTGTATGGATTACAGCGAAAGTGCTCAAAGTCTTTTAATAAAACATAGGCCAATTTTAAAGGCCAGAGAAAAGAGTGAAATGATATACTATATGCAATATCAGCTGCTCTATCCCACTCCACTGTCATTTTGTGAAATTGCGACATGTGATACTTTCAGGAGAAAAAAAGGAGACATATTTTTGATTTGCATTTGTTCGCACATCAAGGGCACATTAAAATAAGGGCAAAGAATTCAACAATCTTCTGAATTCTCACCCCTCTTATCTCCCTCAGCTCGGCAAGCGCTGTGCCAACGAAGCGCTGGGGTAAAAAAAAAAAAAAAAAAAGAAGCATCTTTGCATAAAATAGCAAGCGAGCGAAATCTAAAACAGTTGGTGAGGAACTCTAAATAATCACGGTGCTTTTGGAGACGAATGCATTAGCATAACTTAGTCCCAGCGAAGTAATCACTCGTCTCAGGGTGAGAAGATCCCCTCCAGGCTCATCTCACTCCTGCTGCTCACATCTCCCTGAGTTCAGCCTCCGCAGAATGACTGACCCCCTGAGACTGAGGGGGAGATAGGACACGTGGCAGAGAGGAACAAGTTCAAGACCCCCGTTGGTTTGAAGCAAAGTGCCTTGGGCAAGTGATAAGATCATACACAAAGATGGATACATCTGCTACAAAGCATCGTTTGGTCGGTTTTTATGCTCGCATCACAGCGGGAGTGACCAAATGTTCTGATGAGACAGAGAGTGAATGAAAGATGTGACCATGTCAGCGTGTGTTCATTGTAAGGAGTCTAAGTTTACAAGTGGAGAGAGTTGCATCTTGATAAGCAAAAGTGAGATAAATATCTTAAAATCTGAAGTAAAACATGGTTCAGTTTCTGACTTATCGTGTTTGCAGTGGTGGACAAAGTACACAGCTTCATTACTGCAGTCAAAGTATAGATACTCCAGGTCAAATATTACTCCAACACAAATGAAAGTTGCTCTGTCAAATTATGACTTGAGTTAAAGTACTGAAGTACTTGCTTTTAAAAATACTTAAGTATTTAAAGTCCTTTTTTAAAAATCTCAAAACACTGTATTTTCACAATACATAAGTGCAGTCAAGAATACATATTCAGTTACATTTTGTTTATCTAGAAAACATTACTTAAAGGTGACATATCACGCTTTTTTCATCAATATATATTGGTCTAAGAGGTCCCCAAAACATGTCTTTAAAGTTTATGCTCAAAAAAACACTTTGAAATCAGATTTTGACATGCCTGAAAAGTCCTTTTCTTCAGTCCTCCTCAGAACACTCTGTTTTCCCTCTGACCACGCCCCCTCCGGAAGTGGATGTGCCTCGGCTCTCCAGCACGTTGATCTAATGTTTACATGTTGGCTGAATATACACGGCTGCTCAGAGATCACGTTACTTCAACCCTCTGAATCTGATCCTGACGGAGAGGCGCCTGTAGCAGGACCTTTCTGAAGGATTGGTCACAGATTTAGTGTTTCTTGTTGTTTTATTTATCAGTATGTAGACGTGTGTCTTGGTACACAGCTACGAACATGTCGCTATGTGGCTATGCTAACTAGCGCTAGCACTTATCCATGACAAATAAAAATCATCCACTAGATCCAGACGTGGGGAGTAAAACCGACCTTTGTGTTTATTAAGACAGCCTACAAGTAGCATGCCTCCCTCCTAAGCTCCTTGTTAGCACACATTTGTGCAGGTAATGAAAAACGGAGGGGGGATTCAGTATTATTTTATACAGTCTATGGGCTGAGCAAGCTCCGAGCTCTGACTCCGTGACAGACCGGATATTGTTGTTACGTAACAAAAACACGGAAGTCTGAAACGGCTCGTTTCACACACATTTACAGAAAGGTGTAGAAATCAGAACAGGGGCAGAATGGATTTTTTTCATTCTCGGGGGGTTTGTAGACATGCCAGGGAAACATATTTCAGGTAAAGAACCATTAAAAAGTCAATTTTGCATGATATGTCACCTTTAAAATCTCTAAAAACTATACCATGGAATAAAAACAGAAACTAAGTTACTCCAAGCACAGACAACTTATGATGTTCATCTGGAATGAAACAAATGTTACGTAGCTCAGCTCGCTTCCTCAGGTTGGACAGTGAATGTTTGTTTGTTTGAGCAGAGTGGGAAACAAGGAGAACATTTCCAACGATACGTATCATTCTTCATTTCAAAAAACTCTAACACGGGCTGAAGATATGACCATGTGCTCAGGTGGAGAAATATAGCCATCATTACCACCTCTAAATTAACTGCTCTGTGTTTGCTCCACGTTCAACCATGGAGACACACGATATACAGGTATGACTAAACCACTGAGACAAACAGAACTACACAAACACATTTTACTGTCTTAAGGATCAGATTTCAGAAAAGAGAAGGAAATTCATGAGCTGACGTCAAAGCAAAAGTAGTGAGTAACTAGAGCACTGATAGAAATGTAGTGGAGTCAAAAGTACAATAATTGTCTTCTGAATGTAGTAAAAGTAATAAGTATCCCCCCAAAAATAATACTCAAGTAAAGTACAGATACTCAAAAAATGTACTTAAGTACTGTACTCAAGTAAATTTACTTTGTTACTGTCCACCACTGCGTGTTTGTAGCATCAATGCATTTCTTGAATTTGGAAAGATGAGCATTTATTATCCCACAAATGTGACATGAGCCAAGTTATGCTATGTTCATTGCTAACACACCTTCAAAAGAAGAAGAAACCATGAAGAATTTGGTAAGTAATATGGTTTTAGAAAATTCAGTAGAAACTATGGCCCAGTCAAACCACGGGGGCAGCTATTTTCATTTCAAAAGATGGAATTAAACACTCATTTCCATAGATCAAAGGCCAAGTCAAGTCATATAAGAAACAATACATTTAAAGTAGCAAAATGTTTGAATGATTTATGACCAAAACCAAAAGATGACTTATACACCCTTTTGTGCTCATGCTTGACCTGCATTATGCTTGTTTAAGCATGAGCACAAAATCAAGAAAAGATTGAAGCAAGTCTCCAAAGCAAGAATCTCTGTCCACTGGCCTCAATCACAACTCAAACACAGCCATCAGGTGACTGAACAAACATTAGGCTATGGTGCAACATGGAGGGAATTCCAATGTATTCATAACACTGCAGGTTCTGTCTCTACTGACCATCTGTGTGGATACCAACTACAACAGCTTCAGAGCTCAGGCAGACACTGCACAGTAGGTAACATTAACTCAACAAGAAAGATAAGTTTCACATAGCAATATAGCGTTAAAAGGAACAACAGCAGGTACTATGTAATTTTAGGGACTGTGGGTGTATTTGACTCACGTTACATGACGTCTATATCCATCATTCTGTCTCTCAGAGGGAAGAGGTAGAGGATCCATGTCTGTTCATCTCGATTTAATGCTGGAAATGTCGTTGTTTGGGTCGCTGGAGGAGTCCTCTCTACCTGTCAGGTGCGGCTAGCTAGCAAAATCCACAAAAACACAGTAGCTTATCATTAGCAGCGCGAATTATTTTATTCGCGTTTCGTGTGAACACCCCATACAAGCAAACAAGCTAACATTAGCTCCCTTAGCAGTTGTCCAGTTCAAATGAAGCTTGTTGTGAGGAATGTTAGCCTCTTTGGCCATTCTGCTGAGACATACAGTGCCAACATTTACTTATTAAAGTTTGAACGTTTTTATCAGCTGCTACATGTTTCCCTTACCCAGTACATCCAAAGAGAGGTTCACTAACCAAATAGAAAGCTGAGGGGAGAAGTTATTATTTATTATTTTAAACATTATTTGTTTTGTTTTTTGTTGCAGTAAAGCTAAACTGGCTGTTTATGAGGGGGGGGGAGAAAGCATTTCAGCATTCAAGGAGGTACAGGGACATATGGCATGTTTACGGTAGCCTTGATGTGCAAATCACAAGGCAAATCAGAAATCAGAAAACACTATAGCAAATCAGAAAACATTACTGCAATTCAGAAAACACAACGACAAATCAGAAATCAGAACGGCGATTCAGGAAACACTACGGCAAATCAGAAAACATTACATCATTAACCAAACTGGAAGAAGTATGTGCCCTCAGGGTACATGACTCGTCGCTGATTAGACTGGTCTATCCTTTGACCTGATTTGCTGTGGTTTTTATCTGATTTGCCGTGGTGTTTTCTGATTTGCCGTTGTGTTTTCTGATTTGCTGTAGTGATTTGCACTTCAGGGCCACCGTATATTGTCTGTCCAGGCTGCACATGCTAATGCCCATGTCAATGGTTCAAAGGCTAAACCAAGCGGCAACCTCCGGTCTAAAAATATGAGTCCAATGCGGAAGTGTTAGAAGCTGCAGTTCATCAAGGATCCGCTTGAGGCTGGCTCCGGAAGTACCGGAAGTCACATACACATGAATGTGGAAAAGACGATCTTTGCAGCATTAATAAACATGTTTACAGCCTGGAACAAAAGATTAGTGTAGTCTGAATAGCTAATTTCTCGATGTCCTCTCACTGTGAGGGGGGTGAATTTTTTTCTAATTCGGTAATTTTGAAGATATTGAGATTACTAGTCTTCCAATGAGAGGCACAGCTGCCTGCAGGAACACTGCAGCTGTTGGCTAGGAGGCTCAAAGCCCGCCTCTTTACGTCACACTGGCTCGACAGAAGCAATATGGCTGCCGCAGCCGATTGGTCTCAAAACAGCTCTTCAGAAACAGATGGGTGACGTCACGGATACTACGTCCATATTTTTTACAGTCTATGGGCTAAACATGGCTTGAAAGCTTGAAAGGCAACATGGACTCAAAATAATGCAGCAGATGCTAACCTTGAAGGGGATGTCATGTTATTTACAATACTTCATAGATTTACTAAATAGGCCTACATAATAAGGTAGCTTCTCTGATTGTGTTTGATGTTAGCTGTTAGCTAATTAGCTACAGAACCAACATTGATCAGTACAAACCAGTGGGCTATATCACTTAATAGAAGTTGTTAATGAGAGTATTGTCTGTATACAGTGTTGCCAGATAAAGCTGATATTTTCCAGCCCCAAAGCTGTCCAAATAATAATAATAATAATTCATAGAATTTATATAGCGCTTTTCTTAGTACTCAAAGACGCTTAATACCACCAGATTGCACACAAAAAATGCCACAAATATTCAATATTAAGTTCTGGGATGCTATTTTAACTGCCATAAAATACACCATATAGGCATACTGACTTTCTGGACTTAATGTTACCTTCCACATATGAATGTAAGAGTCATCAAATAGCTTTGCCCAAATTCGCTGTGTGCCTTATACTTACAGTAACTATCTCCTCCCACTAGAATGTTGTGCTTAGTGACTAGATGTGACAGTATTTAGTTAAGTAATGGTTTCCTCACACATACCTTTAACATGCTGAAATGTATAATACAATTAAAAACCTGCCCAACTCATGAAAAAACAGCCCAAATGATGTCCACCTGCCCAATTTAAGCCTTTTCTGAACTGCACAATCCAACACAAAACCACCCAATTGGGCAGAAAACCACTGTCTATATTAAGTCTATGAACTGGTGAGTGTATATTAATGTGTGCAAAAAAAGTAAAGTAAAACTCACATGCTATGAATGTATCTAAAAACTTAATTGATTTGTAATTTTTATCTCAACTTAATCATGTTTTTTAACTTTTGTTCAACATTGAAAGCAACTAACGGATAACAGATACACAAATCCAAACTTATTTTCTCTGTGGCATATGTTACAAAACAAGAAATGACATCCAATCATCATTTTGAAGATCAGCTTTTAAGTTACCTTTTGCTTATAGATTTCTTGGTCATCAGTACCACATGAGCCCATTTATTCAGGCTGACTCAATGCTAAGTGCAGAGATATCTTTCTAATGAGTTGGCAGACTATACAAGAGCAAAACTGTTTGGCAAATGCTGAAAAATATTCATTATAATATTGCACTCTGCTGTTTGAAGAAGAAGAAAAAGGCCTTGATAGGGGAGGTTTCATGGCTTGGTTTTTAGTCTTTAATTTTTCTGGGGTTAGAAAAATCACTAAAAGCATAAAAATGAAGATTTCTAAAGGAGACTTCTATCTCAACACAGCTGACATTCCAAGTTTTATTATTTCGGATGTTACTGCTGGCACTTTGCAGCAAGCCACAGTGTTTGCAGATACAGTGACACAGTTGCTTATGATAACCCACAGACCTTGTTATTAAAAGTTTTGTCCTACTGCATGGAGATGAACAGTTGGCAGAAAGTAGTTGTCATACTGCTCACAATGAGACCTCTGAATTATCATTGCCGTCTCATTTTTATTTTTTAAGAAATGTTGCAGTTGAGCTTTTCTTCCTTTTTAAGCTTCAAACAGATCAGACCAAACGTTGCTGTGTGAATTTTACTGGGGTGTCCTACAGGATACATGGCAGAAAAACTGCTCAGAGAAGAAGAAAAGTTTTGTTGTCATGTTGGGAGCAATGTCTCTTTTTCCTCTGTGTTCATGTGGGTAATGGTAACAAAGAGTATCCCCATTGAAGTTCCCTTTATTTAGATTCAGAAGAATCAGAGAGAGGGTAAAAGTGAACATTTCCACTGGAGCTGGAGTCTTAGAGAATACAAAGCTCATTCACGACTGACAGAGGGCCCTGTGTATTTCAGAGTCAGAGAGAAAAGTGTGCATTAGCATATTCATACCGAAGTTCCCTAAAGTGGCACATATGGATGTAAAAATGCTGCCAACTCTATCAGCAGGGTGGTGAATGTTGCATGACTTGCATTGTGCACATCTCCTCTTTTTCTGCCTCTTGTGGGGTTGAATGCTAACTGGTCCATAAGGGAAAAAACACAGAATATTTACTGTAATAGCAGCAGTATATTGCACTCATGCTAATCTTTTAAGCCCACATCACATCAGTTATTTTCCTCTTAGCTCTTTCTACTCTATTCTCTTCCTTTAATCGGAAACGGTGTTTGAACAGCTTTTGATAAAACGTGTGTTTCTAACTTGCTGTGGGTTTTCAAGCAGGCACACAGACACATACCAATCAATAAGTGACATAAAGGACTCCACTAGATGGCTGTTTTCCTGGGTCAACTTCTCCTGTCCTCAAATATGAATCAAAATCTGTCAAGCTGGGTTCACTAGAATCCTTGGCCAAATTTCCCAGGTTTGACTGCAGAACTTGTTGGCATGGTTGGTAGTGTTCCTCTCAGTAGGACGGCCATGGTTTGTATGTGTGTGTTTGTTTGTGCTAATGTCTGTTTGCTGGTTGTGTGCATGTGTTTGGCAGTGAATGTGATTAGGATGGAAATATGTGTTGGCTAGCTGACTTGCTGGCAACATCTAAATGAGAACAAATGAAAAAGGAGGCCAGGAATAGAAGTTGGGGATGAATGGACACTGAAGAAGATAAAAGGTTTATAGAAAGGCAGTGACAGCCAGTCTTGCATGTGTGTGTCAGGCCTCTGATGTTACAGGTGATATCGTCTAATCCAACCACTTTCTGCTTGCGCCAGTTGCTAACGCGTCCTCTTCTCTCTTCTCCATCTACATACGTGTGTGTGTTTGTCTGTTTGTTTCTCTCCTCTATCATCTCTGTTTCCTCCAGCCTGAGTAAATGTCAGAGCAAGCTGCTGCTCTTCCCAGACCACGCCGTGGGAGACAGACCAACCTCATCGCCGTGGCAACCCTCTGTTCTGGCTCAAAGAAAAGAGGCAAGGGCGGAGAAGAAAGGAACTTTTATGCCTCTGAACCCCCACTAGTTTCCTCATCCCCCTCGTCCTTGTGCATTGTAGCCCAGCCCTGAACCATGTGGCCAAGCTCCCAGGCTTTACTGTGACGAGAGAGGAGGAAGAGAGGAGACTGCAATTACTGAGGAGGTAACGAGGGATTACTAATAGTGGGTTGGAAAGTAAGACGTTTTAGAAATATTGGCAGGGAACTTTACAGGACATTGCTCTTTTAAAGATACTTTATAAATAAATGGAGAAAAACATTCTCCTCCATTCCTAAATCAAGAAACCCTGCCAAAGACATTTCTTATAAGAGGAAAGAAAACTTCACTAGAATTACCAGCAAGGCAGCGCAAGGAAATGGCAATATTAGATTTCCCAGAACACTTCCTTGGCTTGGAGCCATTGTATTTGATTTCAATTTATACCAGCAGGAGGCTGCCTGATACCTTTCTTCTCTGGTAATGGCTTTCTTCTCAGGCTTACTTGTCACCTCTAACAAGAAGTGCACCTGAAGGGATTTCAGTGGTCATAAGGCGAAGTTGTAGAAGCCTGGCCAAGGACTGTCACTCATATCCACAGTTAAGACATTTTTTTTTTTTTTTTGTGACAGCACAATCGTTTGTGAGAATAAGTTGAGCTGCAGATATGGCAGCATTTAGCCATTAACCCTCGCTGAGGGGGAAGGTGGGAGACTGTTGGAAAGACAAAACAAATTGAGAGGGAAGGATAGAAGTGTTTCAGTGCTGGTCAGAAGTGAGGAACCATCTGGTTGCAGGTGAGGGACCATATTTAACACTGGCAGAGGTCCAATATGGTGTTGACAGTGCATCCAGGTTGTCGCCTGTACATTTTCCCATTTCCCTCTGTAAATGTGTTCATTACACCCTTCGCAGTTTTTTTTCTAGTGTCAAGTCAAATCAAACTTAAGTTATATTGCACAGTTCATACACAAGGCAACACAATGTGCTTCACATTTACAACAACATTATGAAACTATGAATTCAAGACACGTCAGTTTTGAAAGATTCACATACAAACATACACGCACATATAAATACCAACACATACAATGAATCAATCAATCTTTATTTGTATAGCGCCAAATCACAACACACATTATCTCAAGATGCTTTTACAAAGATAGAAGGTCTAGACCATTCTATGTTAAATTATTAACAGAGACCCAACATCAAGACAGGATGAGATCCAGTCCCCTCTTACTGACAGGACTCAATATTATCTCATCTTAATCCAACATGAGCATTGCACCTCGCAGTATTTAGCTAGTTAGCGTGGCAATGAAAAACGTCCTTTTAACAGGCAGAAACCTCGAGCAGAACCAGACTCATGTTAGACAGCCATCTGCATCGACCGAGTTAGGGTTGGAAAGAGGGATAGAGGAGATTAAGAGTGACAGAGAGAGATATGATAGTGATGAGAAGGATATACACAACCTCCACAGCACAAATATGCCCACACAGAGATAAATGCTCCCCCACACATACACCCTTTACCACTCACTCACACGCACATTTGAAGCTTTAGCATAAACTGGTAAGAAAATGAAGTTTTTTCAGTCCACCTTTAAATGTTGTGACTGTTGGGGTCCTTCTCAGATCCTCAGATGGGACGTTCAGTCTCCTTGAGTTTCTTTGTGGGATGGTCAAAAGACCTCTACCTGTGGACCTGAGAGTTCTAGCTGGTGTGTAGATGATCAGCATGTCTTTAAATACCGAGGAGCAAAGTCACATAGTGCTTTGTACACCAGTAAGAGAATTTAGAAATCAATCCTTGCTCAAACCAAGCATTAATTAAGGGATGTAAGAACCTGGGTGGTGCTAAAACATTATATATCTAAATCAATACATCTATATATATAATATATATACATACATCTCATATCACATATGATATGATGTACACACGTGTGCTCAAACTTGCTCATTTTCTTTAGATACATGGACAAAAATCCTACATTAATCACACATTGCCTTATAGCTGGTATAACTTACTGCCTGCTTAATCAACTTATGCAGTTAATTATACTGCATGTTACATCTGAACTCGCTCTTTCAGATGGCTCTTGATGTGTTGAGTCATTCTGACTCCTCTGTTTCTCTCATGCCCAGACCTCTTATCAAAACAGTCCTCATTCTTTACTTGATGCCTTTCCCTTGCCTTTTCTTTAAGCCAGCAACGTGACTTCAATCTATCTGTATGCAGCCAATATTCTCTACATATTCCATCCTAATATACAGTTTCTTTCTCTTCTCAGACGAGGTTACATTTGACATACGAACAAACTCACCTCGGTCTTGTTGAATCTAGTTTCGTTTTTCCCAAGTGAATGTCACTACAGGCTTTTATATGATGTACAGGAAAATATAATCATTTTTCTCCTTCACCTTTGCTATGCTTACAGCTTAACTTATCCCCATGTTGTTAAAATACTTTCTCATATGTCTGGAAGCACTCAGAGCTGCAATGGTCAATATGTACACAAATGAACAGATGTGGGAGCTCACAGTATTTGCATATTAAAAGGTGTATTCGTTATTTTATTTTTCAGCTGAGGCAGGTTGTTTTTCCCCGTGATAATATTTCATTACACATATGTGATTACATGCTCCTTCACTGGAACTGATATGTGTGCATGTTCATGGAGGGGGAGGGGCAGGCAGTCCGTGGGAGCAACAGCAGGTGTGTCTGAAGACTCGATTGCCATGTGAGGAACCATGCTCTGGAGGATCTTGATCATATGAGAAATGTTTTTGAAGATGTGTGTGCATGCGTGCAGTATTGCAACCATGTGTGCTCTGTATGTCTGCATGGACTATGTGTAAGCATAATAGTGTTTTCTGCTTGGCTGGCTGTGCCGGTGTGCGCCTGTGTTCAGGTTGCACATGACCCTGACTCTGCTGGGAGGTCCACGTCTTTCATGTCCCCTGTGCAGTCCTCCCTCAAATCTGGGTCAAAGGATAAAAGAATAACCCCTATCCGCTATGACACACCGGTCTGTGTGAAAAATGACTTCCTGGAGGTTTGAGTGGTAACAAGGTGGCATTGTGGAGGACACAACTTTTAAAATTCACCTTATGCAGCAGCCGACACACTGTCCTAAATCTAGACCCTGTCACCTCCCTCTACTCATGTGGTTCCTCACTGAACCAGGTACTCAACCAGTCTTTCCTCATCTCCTTTCTCCTGTCTCTCTCACTTTGTTTCAGCACATCTCACAGTTGACCTTGCATAGACAAACGAGAACGCTGGATTTGCAAGTCGGCAGCAAGTCGATTAGGAATGTGATGTGGCTCAGTGTCTCCTGGCATCTCTGTGACTGTCTCTCCTCTCTCTCACAGCTGTTCTCTTCCTTCTCTTGTAGACTTTCCTCCTCTCCCTCACTAAGCCTCTCCAACAATGCTGCTGCTCTGAACCAGCTTCAACCCTCAGAGGAGGGAGAAGCCATGCTGGGGCATTTGTGCATGTCAGTGTGTGTGCAGGCAAGCATGATTATATGAGTATGTGTGTGTGTGTGGCGGTGAGGAAAGATAGTCTTTGCCATATAACAGAGTAGGCATCCTCAGTCCCCTGCCAACTGAGTGGTGGCTGTCATAGAGGTCTTTTCTCTCTTTCTTGGAAAAAAAAAAGACTGAGGGGAAATGGGGAATTGCTCCTGCATTGGGACACTGCTCTCCACCTCTCACAGCTTCAGCCCTGTGGGCTTAGGCTTGAAGCAGGGCAGAGTGTGTGGAGGATCTTAAGACCCACTGTCTGTCATAGATAAAGGCTGCAGACCTCCTACCAGCAGTGGGACACAACCATATGGGAGGACCACTTGCAGTGCCTCATATCCATCTGACCCCCTGTTGCACACCCTTGTATTCACCCACACACATACAGACACACGCAGCGAAGTCTCCATGCTGGGGAGGGCGGGACACTGTTAGATTGATGGAGGGGTCCCCATGGCACACTTTTTGTCTCCAGCAACTTTTACAAAAAATTCTAAACAGACCCTCCTCATCACTCCCAACCGTGAGTACATCCACCTCCTCCTTGTCTCCAACCCTCCACAGCTAAAGCAGCATATTGTTCCTGCTCCATTCCCTGTTGATGGAAGAAGGGGGTGTTACTTATTTGTCATTGTGTGAACAGTCATCAGTGCCTGACAGGGGTCCGTAATGACAGAAAGATGGTTTTCTCTGTCAGTGAGACCTTTTATAGTGGACAGAAAAAAACAGGGCTACCACACCTCTTGTACACGTCTCTTTTAACATAAAAAAAAATCATGTTTTGCAGGGTTTTCTTTTTGTTAAAACAATGTTTTTGTTGTAGACCCTCTCATGCTGCTGTTATATTTTCCTCTAAACTGTGCAGAAATGTAAATTTAATGATGAAGACTCTCTGTAGTGCACTCAAGCTTGATTATTTAAACAGCACCAAGCTATCAGCAGAGAGTTGTATCTACAGAACCCTAAAAAAACTGTTTGCTCTTTCAACAAGAATTTATCTCTCGCCTCTCCACAGTATTGTTAAAAGCCAGCCACAATGAATATATAATTACAAAAAAAAAATCTAATTTTTCAATTATTAACCTGCAGAGACGTGACATTGTGAAGCACTCTCTCACTTTGCATCTCTTCTGGAATAATTGCATGTTTAAAGAAGTTAGATGTGCTTATTTATGTCATTGCCTGAAAAGATAATGTCCCTTTCATGGTTATAGTTTAATTTTCAGAGCGTTGCAGTTCAATTAGAATTTAGTGGACTACATTCAAGAGCATGTAGCACAGCCCAACAGAATATTTGAGTTCTCCAAAAACAATACTGGAATTGGAAATGTCTTAAATGTGGTATCTGGTATCAGTGAGTATGGCAGCCAATGCACTGATCCCATGCCTTAATTAATAAGCACTCTTAGAAATTGCCTTGTTTTTTCTTCTGTTTAACAATAATCCACTGTGTAATATGGCAGCACCTAGCAAGTGCTTTGTAAGAGAGAAAAAATATTTATGTTTCAGGTTAATTATTAAGTGATGATGGCAAACACTGGTCTCAGCATGTTTTTTTAGGTCAGGACGACAATGGTATTGAAGCTGTTCAAATAATACTACTAGTCTCTTTTGATGCACTGGTGGGATGCAAGGCATTGGCCACTGTTTAGATGAGATATTTAAACCATTATTTAGGAAGTATCGCTACACATTACTTTACTATGTACGCTATGCATTCATCGTGTAATCACTTTTAGCTTTGGACGAAGGAATTTAAGACATGCATGGGATAGTCTGTTTTATATAAAATTCAAGTCGCATCCAGCATGTAAAAAATAACGGAAAATGAACTAGAATTCCTATTCTTAAATGAATTTCCCCTCATATAAATATATTAATATGGTAGGAATGTGGTAAATATGAAAACAAAATACACAAGAAAATAAACAACTACGATGATACATAAAAAGGTTAAAGGGACAGTGTGTAGGAATATTTCACAATATTGCTCACCCCTCCCGTCAATGAAGCAGTCGTGAAATAGAGGCTCCTTTGTTGCATGATATGATCCTGCATTTGTCAAGTTTTACAGTTGAAAATGTTTCTATACAAAGTCTTTCAAGCTCAACAAAAACAGCTCTTCTTCTTCTTCTTCTTCTTCTTCTTCTTCTTCTTCTTCTTCTTCTTCTTCTTCTTCTTCTTCTTCTTCTTCTTCTTCTTCTTCTTCTTCTTCTTCTTCTTCTTCTTCTTCTTCTTCTTCTTCTTCTTCTTCTTCTTCTTCTTCTTCTTCTTCTTCTTCCTCCTCCTCTTCTTCCTCCTCTTCCTCCTACGCTTACAGTTTGTCCATTCTGTGCTACTTTAGAAACGTTTGTGCAAGATGGCTGCCTCTGTGTAAGAGCTTCTTAGGTAGATATAAAAGGCTCATTGTAAGTTAAAAAAAAATATATATTTTTTTTATATTCAGGTGATTATATACAAATTTAAACTTACTTATAAATATTTGGTTCCATTTACACAAAGTCTCTTCTGATAAACACAGCAAAATTCTACATACTGCACCTTGCAGTAATGCTTTATCCCCGTCAGCATTTTTACATTGATGTTGGAAATATGGCCATGGCCACTGATGAAACGTCATTCAGAGGTGGAAGTTATTTCACGGACTATTAAAAGCCATTGATTTATTGTGTTTAAAACAGATTTTACATTTAAAACTGCCCTGGTCACATGATTAGTCACTAACAGCAATTTTCAAGTCCCATCTCATATATAGAAAGTGGCTCAAATGATTTTATGAACAACCAGTGCATCACAGTCACCTTCGAAAAGATTAAAAGGGAAGCTGGACTCAACCATGTGTCAGAACATCCATCAGGCATCAACCATTACCATCAGCCTCAAATAACTTAGCAATATCCTGTATACATTAGATATATCAACCACCTACATCAACATCCAGAGGTTGTTTTGCATTTATAGTTAGGGCCGCACCACCGAAGTGAGTATGCGATGTGGAGGAACAAACTCTTGCAGTTTGTCAGTTTTATTTTGCAATGATTTTATTCATTCAATCATACTTGCCAAAGCTGCCTATACACTAGAACATTTTAAGCCAAATTTAGGGCCTGATTGCATCCCTCTGCGATCGTGTAGCATGACCTGACTCAGGGCTCGTGGTAACCGATTATTTGTTAAAATGATCCTCAAGTGTGTGATGTCAATTCTTTTACTGCTCCTGTGTCAGAGCCTCCCTGATCTGGGATCGTATATATCAAACATATATATGTACGATTCCTGGTTGGATGGCCTCCGACAGAATACCTGCCTCGGAAGCATCACCCACTAGATGTTGCGTTCTTTGACAACAAGCATGATAGGGTAAATACAAACATACCCCGAATCAGCTGGAATATTTAAATTTAACATTTGCTTAAATTATTTTCCTTGTTTTTGCTGCAGGACAGAGCAAATGCCAGGACAGCCAGCTGACGTCATTAGTTGCCCTCTGTATTTGTCTATCTTCTGAAGTCACGTTTGATCACATGAGCTTCTGTGAGATCTCATGTCTGGGCAATTATTACCAAAAATGTTAGGTGTGTGGTCTAGCAGTCTTAAGGAACCGTCTGGTGTGTTTTTGGAGGATTGTGATGTTAAAATTTGGTTCGAACAGTTTGTATGTGTATGGTCTGCCACAGTTTTAAAATCGGTTAAGATCTAAAAGTCGACTAGTGTGTAGCTAGCTTAAGCCAAACTATATAACTCTTTTTCAGAGGTGGCTAGTAGCGTCTGAAAAAAAAACCAAAAGCTAAAAAAACATCACTCCTGTCACGCTTGAGGCTTTCATCATCAAAAATCAGTTTGAGTTTCTTTTGCCCTTTTTGTGATATCATCTACAGCGCCAACTACAGTCTTGGAGTTGAATGGCACTTTTGCTATGATGTCAGCCCAGCAGCATATCCACTATACTGGCACAGCGAGTGTGTACAGGTCTTCCAGATGGTCGGCGTGCTGGTGAAATAGGTATGCTGAGACCTTGAGAGAGGACAGTAGATAGCGGTACAAATCTGCCCCCCAGTTGGTTTCTCCTCTCCAGTGACTCAGGTGCTGATCTCCTTCTATCTTTACCAGCAGAACCACAAGGAGCGAGAACACAGAGCTATCCAGGGAAATTACCCTGTCGACAGACGGCACATTGAGACTTCGTTAGCACAACCACCCAACCTAGTGCCTCTCCAGCCTGATCGAACGGAGCAAGTCTCCATGACAGAGTAAACAAAGCAGAATCGCAAGCATGATGAGGAAAGAAGGGGTTTCTCATGTGATTCAATTGCTGCAAATCCCTGAATACCCGTGTGGTTTTTGTGTATCATAAAACCCCATGAGGGTATGCAAGTGGAAAACCACAAGTGGAAATATGTGTCTCTTTGTTTTAATTATGAATATATAGATTTATGTGTTTGTTTGTGTGTGTGTTTATGAGGGTATTTTATATGCAAATATGACTGTGCATAAAGTGCACCTGCATACAATATATCCATATTGATATATACCATATAATGGATTATTTACTTTGGGTCTTTGTATTAATGCAAATATTTCTGTTTATGTGTAGGCTTTTCTGTGTGTGTCTTACTGTGTGTGTGTGTGTGTGTGTGTGTGTGTGTGTGTGTGTGTGTGTGTGTGTGTGTGTGTGTGTGTGTGTGTGTGTGTGTGTGTTTGTGTGTGTGTGTGCGCGCTTCAGGCAGAGGAGAATGTCTGAGTAGAAAGAAGAAGAAGCGGAGGAGAGGTATAAGTCAGAGCCTGAGTAAACAACCTGCAGTAGCTACAGCTAGTGTCAGTCTTCCTGCCTCGCCTCCACGGCTGCCGTGCCTTCCCCCTTTACTTTCCATCCTCTGCGCTTAAACAAACATACACAGCAATTGTGCTGCCAAGTTACTGAAAAACTCGTTCAGCAAACTTCCGGGCTTCTGCAACTCTGCTCAGCTTTTTGTGCCTAAATTGATAATTGAATTGACTATCGCCATGTAATCAATTAGGGTGTTCATCCCCAGCTCTGATTTAAACAGTTAATTGGCTTGTGCCACAGAGGCGCTGAGACGGAGAGCTGACTTGTGCAGGAGGGACTGTTGGATTACTACAGATGGGCTCTCAGACCTGTTTGCATTGTGTCTGACTTTAAGTCCTTGATTGCCTTCCCTGGTTTAGAAATTGCCTGGGTGCAAGCAGCACACAGGTTGTGATAGGACCTCGGTGACAAATTCTGCCTGTTTAAGTGAAGAGGGTGAGGATACATATAGAGCCTGCACAGCGGGTTATCCTTCTGCTTTGATCACAATCTTTCAGACAGATGCATGCAGGTTTCTCTTCCATTAAACACTCTTTGTTACTTTTTACCCAATGTCCGGAAAAATTCTTTGCCACCTGCAGTCAGCAGTGCTTTGTCTGAGCACACAGAGAGCAAAGCATTTCAAGTCCAAACAACCCTGCAGTATTGATCCACCCCACACCTTATTCCATTTTGTCCTCTAAAACATGCCTTTTCACTCGGTTGACTTCTATTCAAAGCTATCCAGTGAGACCTGTGTCAATGGGGAAGCTTGACTTCATTCCATAGCTCTGGAAGCCCCCTGGGGGCTAAGCATAGGCTGCTAGACCATGACAGGCAGGGGGCTAATAGGCCGGATAGGATTGGATAAAAGAAGTGGGGGGGTTGTTGCAAAAAAAGTTTTAAGACCAGGACACAGCCATCTGCTTTTGTGGTGATGAGCATCAAAGCCTGAAGGAGCCCTGTTGGGTCTCTCTTTCAGATGGCCGTCCTACATATGGGCTTCATATTTCACCAGGACAGACAGCCGGCAAGGACCATTGGGCCACAGCCGAGGCCGCTATTCTGTCTCCCTGCATGGTTTCCAGCCTTTGAGAAGAGCAGCAAGATTACTTTTATTTCTCCTGAGAAATGTGGCTAATAAATGACCAGGCTTGACCCAGAGGAGTCGGGGCCCACACCCCCACCTCACTCACTGAAGGTATGGAGAAAGAGGGGCTCTGTGGGTATGTTACTGTTGAGAAAAGTGTTCAGGAAATGGGTCAGTGCATGGCTGCAACGACATGCTCCCAGGGTGATTAATTATTGAAGTGACTAATACTGCATTTGCCTGGCAGCACCAGGGGCTTCAGTCCACATTGGTGGCACCATAACAATAATCAGCCCTGCTGCATCTTTTATGACTATCTACCCCTCTTCACGTCTCTCCGTCTCCCTGACTTCCCCTTCATTTCATCTCTTCTTGTTATTTTGCCCTCACGGATTCTCTTCTGTCTCTCCCACTTGACGAACTCAGGCTAATTGCGCCTTTTCACTCCTTCTGCCCATCTCTGTCCCTCCCTTCCGCTGCATATTTTAGACCCCTTCTCTTGTTTCCTCTCTTTCAGTAGCATAGCCTCTATCTATAAGTGTGCTCCTTGTTGAGAAATGTGAAGGCCAGACTATATAATATCAGTGCTGATGGAAACCAGCCACTTATGTCTAACTCTGCTTTTCTTTCGCCTTTCGCTAGACTTTGCCTGCCTCAAGGTAGCATATGGCATTCTCTCAGACTGCTGGACTCGTTGGCCTCCCACACAACACAGTGCATCCATCTCTCCCTCACTCACAGCTCCTTTATGGGCTCTCCAACAGTTATTTTCTCCCGTACCCCCTCTCCCCTGATACTGAGCAGAGCCCCATCCCTCCACATTCTATTTCACACAGCCACACTTCAGTGACGTTCACTGCAGAGATGGCTCAGGTCTGGCAGTTGGTGAGAGGAGGGCGGTCGAGACTGGAAGGCACAGTCATTAGTTAAATATTAGCCAGACTGTGCTCTATTCCCCCAACATGCGAGGGAGGGGTACAGGAGTCATACCCTTCCAAAACAATAGGCCATAAGGAGATGGCTTTGTGCCCCCATGCTTAGAAATATAGTATGTGCACACAAAGCAACCTTCCTTTATAAAAAGCAACCCCATACAGATGGTGTTCTCTTTGTTATATCTTGTACATAAGGTGCAGTACATCACACCCCTTGAGAGATGAGTAAACCTTACCAATGGTACAAGCAGAAGGTGTAACAACAATGGAGGTAGAGTCATAGAAAAGCAAAAGTCAAGGCCCACAATTACACAGTTGTACAAAGGAAAACATGCCCAGACATATTGATATGAGTTGTGCCAAGATTGCAGATCTGAGGGCAAAATGTTTGGACCCAGTGTAAAGTTGAGATGGTTACACACAATGAAAACACATATTTACGCCCCTTTTTTGTCTTATGACCGAGGGAACAGGGAAAAGAATGCAATAAAAGTCATTGCCTGCCAAGCAATAATCACAGTTAGTAGCTGATGAAAACATGAAGGTATTTGTTGCTCGCTTGGGTATTTCTCACATCGAGCTGGGATATATTTACAATGGATTTGATGTTTCTGTAAACACAATAAAAAAGAGCATCATCCCCAAAATGATGGATATAGAAAAAGTTGTTTAACAACTGAGAATTGTTGTATACTGCTTGTTGTGCCTCTGGATTTACGAGATTACTTTGGTGATTATAATAAGAGCTCTGTGGAAGCCATAGTGGTCAAAGTTGGAGTTCTTTCTGAGGGTGATGCTTCGTCTGTATGTTTCACTGTGCATATGTGTTGGTCTCCCCAAGGCATGGAGTATGGTGTGTGGGAGCCACAAGGCATGCGGTGCTCAGGACTCATGCTGTTTGTGTGGTAAAGGGTGTGTGGAATTCATGCTGTGAGACTCAGAAATCATCTCTGCTCTGCCCAGGAAGCCTCTGGTCAGACAACAGCTATCGCAGCACACTCCTTCTCTCCCTCCAATCTCCTTTCTATTGTCTTCAGTTTGAATGGGAAGTAAACAACATGTGCATAAATGAAACTTGTCAGTCTTTAAATGCCAATATAACATTAAAATAACAGGCTGAAATGCTTAAAAGAAAGAGTGGAAGAAGCCGACATCCATTGCAGGAAATTTATATCAGTCTTGAATTACAAACCAGGACTCTAACAGGATTTCCATTTCAGCTGCCTTTTTTATTCGTGTACTGTAAGCTCTTTATAATGTCTATCATGTGGTACTCCACTCTTCAGGTAACTAAAAGCAGACGGCGCTGAGATTGGAAACAGTCTAGAACATAACTCAGTTGTCCAAAGCCAATGCTTTCTTTCTGGCGGCACTAAGCACTCCCGTCATGTCGTTTTCAATCTTTTTATTCTTTGTGACAAGAGAGTGGTGGTGGTTGAGGTTGGATATTTTAGCTAGTGACAAAACAGGCCACTTACATTTGGCACCTTTCAGAACCAAAGTGAGCAATGCATGCACTTTTAAAGGCCCCAACTGTTACTGAGAGCAACCTGACACTACTGTACTATACTTCACAATCCACTGAAAACACCTGTCAAAGAGCAGCAAACCATTACAAATCTGAATTATAAAGCATAGGTAGATACACAGATAGTTAGATACACAGATAGACGGACCCATATGTTTACAGCTTTGCTCTTTATGGTTCCCTAGCATCCCCAGCAGAGTGCACTGGGCAGGCACAGGTGTGAGCAATTAGTCGGATTCAGTAATGTACTCGGCTGCTCTCAGCTTCTTGCTCTCCTGAGTCCCAGACGAGGTCCATTGGGCAGGCAACAGTGCAATTAGTTCAATTTGGTAGCGTCGATTCATCCAGCAGCAGCTCCCAATGCATATTCTCACTACAATAAAACACAGCCCTATGAAATAACCCTAATCCTTACTTTGGTACAAAAGCTCAGCGTTGTATTGAATTAATCCACAGTGTCAGACAAAAGTACACTCAGTATGCACCCCATGTTTTGTAGTTTCTCTTGCAGATAACTGTCTCCGTTTAAAGTTCATACACAGGCTTCAAAGCAGCTAATGTGTGCATGACCTAAGTCCCAGTTATTGATAACCAAAGTTAAGATGAAGATAAATCAATTAACATGATATTTTAACCATACCTTTTGGAAAACCTCTTTGGTTGCAATGGGACTCCTTCAAGCCATTATATTGTTTTCCAGATGAAGATACACATTTGAAGAAAAGTTTGACACTTATAATTTGATTAGTTGTAAAGAGTTAGATGAGAAGTCGAACAGCCAGTACAAATGACAAACAGCCCTTTCTTCAAATGTTAATAAATACTTTCAAATCCAGCATGTGAAGCACTGGTAAAGTTTATATGCAGCTGCGCAATTTGTCTAGTAACATCTTGTTTCAGCATTTGGAGTTTGTTATCCCGCTAGCTTATGTAGCTGAGCTCAGCCAATGATGGAGCTGATAGTTGAGAGGTACAGATCCTCAGCCCGGAACCACATCGCCCAGAGTCGCACCACCTCCTCTGGTCACTTGTTGAGTACGATACGATAAGATAGGATACGATACGAAGCGATACCAAACGATACCAAACGATATGATATGATACAGTACGTGCTATGTTGGCAACAATGTATATTGTGATATCGTGGTATAGCGGTTCTGTAATAACCGACATATTTTAATGCAATGATATAACGATACATCACAATGTCTGATTATCTGAAGAACACTGAATTACCCCGAAAAAGGTAACGTGCAGGATAGTATGTTTATCTGCTGCTCTGCAAAATTATAGGTGGAAAATGCACTTTTCTCAAAAAAATGGCATATTTAGGATTTACATATGCATTTGATTGCTTGTCAGACATAACCAACTTACATATCTAAGCCTTTTAAAAATGCTTAAACTTTAAAACAACAAAATTGTATTTATGTTAAGTTGTAAGACCTTACATGTAACTGTTATAGGCAAATTATACTACTATCGTGCTAACTTCTGGGTAAAATACTTTAACACAATAAAATAACTCTTCATTTTGAACTGGTATACTGGTTGCATTGGTTTATAGGATGCAGCCCAATTTTAAGATGAGAGAAAAGGTATTAAAAGTGTGTCTTATAGACAAAATGTATGGTATGTAGTGCTGGGCGATATTGAAAAAGATGTCATCAGGATAAAATATTTCATATCGGTCAATATCGATAATTATCACGATAAATATCGAATCAGTATTTCATTTAAATGTAAAGTCAGATTTTTGCTCCTGAGTGAAAGTTGAATAAACCAGACAGGTTGTTAGCTTGTATCTAGATTTGGTTTTCTGATAGGCTTCTTGAATCCCTCATTTCTGACGGTGCTAACAGGAAGCAGGTATTTTGTGTAAGATGAGATTTTTATGATCATAGTTGGTAGATTCTTATTTTTTCTCAGGTTGAGATTATTGGGATAATTTGATGTAGTTGTCCTACGGTTGCGGTGGACTTTAAACGTGTTTGAAATTCACAGCAGAAGTTGTCTCTGTGCTCTTCCTTTACCCACATCCTGAAAGTTTATTTAATGAAGTGCATTAAGTCAATACTTAAAGCTGAGTCCACACAGTGTCAGATTGAAGACTCTGCTTGGGGGGTGTAATTATTAAGGTTTATTTATATCAAATTTTATCAAAAATGTGTCATATTTATATTGAGAAGAATTATTTTGCGATAATTATCGTTATCAAATATCGCCCAGCCCTAATGGTATGTGCCAGAAACCTCACTGAAGTTTAGAAGTATTACAGTCTTTTTTTAAGCCCATGGCTTCTGGCCCCGCTCTTTGCCATAGTTGGTTTCATTGAGGTTTTTTTTTTTTTGCATAATAAATTATTTGCAAATTAGTCAGCTTCATACCTGCTGCAAGGTAGATTATGTTAACTAGCTGTTTTTCTTCCCTGTCCTTATGCTAAGCTAAGCCAACAGCCTTCTGTCTGGAGCTTCATATGATAAGCGATTGAAATTTATTTGGTTACCAACTTGTTCATAGAGAAACGTATTCCTTTAACTTGTATAAATCTGTTATTTATCTGTTTATTGAACCTTCCAGAGAAGTCATATTTACCAATTGAAAGTGGTTGAGAGATGAACAACATGCTGTAATACTTTTCACCTATGGGCCTAGAATAATTTTCTAGCATTGAGTGAATACAAATCTCAGCAGTTTTTCATTTCTTACATTAGCATCATCACATGTCCTCTTTTGTTATGCATAGTGAAATATTTGACATATGGTGGTTTAGGAGTCGACATTATCCCCAGCCTGACTGTGAAGATGTAAGCATATTGCACGTGAGTTAAAGAGGCAGTGCTGATGCATACATACACACTTGCCCAATTCACAGTAATTGAGGTTCAATCCCTGCTCCATATGGCATAGATTTGCCATGCAGACATGCACTCTCAATAGCATTTCCATACACACACGTTCATAACCCTTTAATCAATTAGTCTTTGGGATGCATGGGAATGTCAGCTGGTAGCACTCAGTTCCCCCTCAGTTTCTCACTTACGCACACAGGAAGATCACAGAAATTTTCAGTTGTGCCCCCGTCACCCCCTGACACTCATCGTCTGGATACTGTCTGTGAGCTTTTTTTAAATAAGTCCTGACGTTGGTACCACTAAAAATTCAAAAAGAATAATGCAGAGATTAAGCAGAGTAAACTTAGCACATGTAGTTGATATTGTTTATTGAGACGGTGAATAAAATCTGCACTTTTCTTGCCATGTGTGGTCTGTTAACATAAACCAACACTTGAGGCTAGAACTGTCTGTAAATGGACCCTAACCACCCACCCAGCACATCCCCTTCTCACTACCTTAGAGCTCAGGCATGCAAAGCCAGTAATGTTCTTTACCGTTTGCTCTGTTAATGCAGCCTGCACACTCATTTAAATAACCTTGATTACTTTATTTCACTGTGTGTGTGTGTGTGTGTGTGTGTGTGTGTGTGTGTGTGTGTGTGTGTGTGTGTGTGTGTGTGTGTGTGTGTGTGTGTGTGTGTGTGTATGTCTGTGTGCATAACTGTGTGCATTTTTCCAGTGTGGGAGAAAGAGAGAGAGAGAGAGTGAAAGAGGCAGGTTACAGTGGCAATACAGTGCTACCAGCATTTTAATTTTTGTGTCGATTATAACAGGGTGTGCAGCCTGCCTTATTTGTCATTATATCATGAAGTCTGTGTTTATTTTAATAAGGCTTATAATGAATGGCTATGTTTGAGTGCTGAATTGAGGAATGTGCACAGGCGGAACAGTCCTGATTGCCCATTCAGGTTTCCCACCCTGTTTTCTTAAAGGAGAGGGGGGTTTGTTGAGGAGTGATGGAAGGGTCTCAGGACTGATTCACATTATAATTAAAAAAGTCCAACCATCCATGTGTGGTTTGTTTCTTTATCTGTTCGATGCTGGAAGAGAACCGTTGCATGTCTGTGCTTGTTATTCTAACTTCACAGTGCTGTGCTTCAACAGTTCACAGCAGCAAAGCAAAAACCCAAACAACAAAACATTAATCAAAAGTTACTCAGTCCAAAAAACTGTTTGTCTTTCGTCCACATCCAGCCTTGACAGAATTCACACTGGGGGCAGGACTAAGAGGCAATCAGAAATGAAAAATTAAGACTTCTAATCAAGCTATATGTTATCTTTTGCTCTTGACTTCCCAGAGGAAATTCAGTCTACCTTTAAAAAGTGATCACTCAAATGTTGTTTAGGATGGCAAACACTGTTAATGCAACCTTAATCAGCTCAGTCTCCTTTGTCTTTGCTGGTTTTCTCGCACTTTTGCAATTAAGCAAGAATTTCTTTGAAGTTGATTGCCCCCTTCCCTCTCATTGCCTTTGTCTGTAGTTATTCAAATGAGAGCATAGCGACCTGGCATACCACCCTGCATTGTTCACGCTGAGTTTATACCACTGCTATAGAGCATAAACAAAGACTGTTTAATTAGGTGCCTTGCACTTTATTAGTCCTTAACTCATACTTAACACACATGCATGCAAACACAAACACACACACACACACACACACCAGCATCCCTCTCATATACACACAACACAGCCTGTGTTACAGTCTTGAATAATGAGGCTCTTGCTTGGCTTGAACAAAGAATAGTTAAACTGCAATGAGGACCAACTTGTGTGTGCGCTTCCACTCGTGTTTGTGTGTTTGTGCATCTTTTTGGATGCTGACAAGGGGGAAGAGCTTGTTAAGAAAAATGTTTTCTTGGCCGGAAAACAGCAGCTTTTTGCTAACTGGCCTCTTTTTTTGTGGAATAACAAAGAAAAGAGGGAATATGCAACATTTAATATCTTAAACTGGGGAAGCCACCGTCATCTTTAAACATATGCTGGCACATGTGCTGACGTCCTTTGTCTTAACCACTTGAATTTCTCTAACTTTGCTCCCTCCTTTGTCCCTTTCACAACTTTGGCCCGGTAGACTCTTTAGGGCTGGTCACCATGGAGACCCACCTCTCAAGTGGCGTGGGAGTGGCGCAGGTCAGAGGAGGTCAAGCTGAGGGACTGTTTTGGCAAACGGAGCACGCTTCATTAGGCCTTTTGGCTTGGGGTTCATTAAAACTGCAGGAGAGGACATTCCAGGGGACTCTATTAACCAAGCAGTCTAGTGACACACTGTCAGGCAAACAGATTTCAAACATATTGTGTTAAACTGCCAGACCCCCCCTAACCCCCTCCCTACCCCCAAACACACACAAACACAAAGGCACAAAACATACTTGCACACGCACAAAAACAAGTGTAGACCTCACATACACACGCACAAAAACACACACTCACACACTCTCACCACTCCCTGCGTCTTCTGCGGCGCTGCTGCCACACTCTCTACCCCGCACCCTCCCTCACACAATAGCCTCCATCTGTTGGCCCGTTCAACTTTCCCTGGTGGTCCTCTGGGGTTTGTGAGTCTGCCTGCAGTTGGAGGGAACCACAGTCACCCTGCCACCGGCCCTGTGACACCTTCAAATCAAAAAAACAAAACTGAGAAGGAGGGCAGAAAAAGGAGATTTTGTGGGAGTAGAAACAGAAAATAAACACATTTCATAAGCGATGAAGTGTCAGAGAGGGAGGGTAAGATGATTAGGAGGAAGTGACTGGTTGGAAGGCTGGGAATACAGTGAAAGAAGGCGCAGGGGAGGAATATCCCACTCGCAGCCCATATATTTAATCTTTTTGTTAGAGTGGAGCATATGCCAGGTAATGCAGCTGAAATGGCTTAGAGAATCATATCAGATCTAGCCACATGATATACAGTAAGTAAATCAAAACACTTTGGTTTGATCAAAATGCAGGCACTGGTCTTTCAGAGCGAGCTGTCGGATCAGTGCTTTTAGCTGTCCGCTGTATAAGCAGGTATAACTGGATTATGCTCGTGTTTCGGTTGGCAGGCCTTATCATGTAGGCTCTACGGTTGGTCAGTTCAAACTGGGCAGATTACAGTTTGCAGAGAAGAGGGTTTAGCCTCGTTTGGAGCTCTGATATGTTAATTAAAGTGGATTTTCTCAGAATGGGATGGGCAGGATGGCAAACTCCACCTCAACAAAGCCATAAGCCCATCTGTTGGCAGAGGTGTATCTGGGCCTGATTGTGTGTTTTTTAATGTCTGTGTGTGCTTGTACTTCTATCCCTGTGGGAACCACTTTGAGCTATTAGAACGGGGACCGATTTGTACAGTAAGGTCATTTTACCCACTGATCTGTTTTTTAAGATGCTAGTTCAAAATGAGCATCGATGTAAGCCCATGTCTGTCAGTATCAGAATTAAAAACACCTTCTGGTAAATCAAGTGATGGAGAAAACAAGCAATAGACAATACATAGTAAACAGGTGGGTATGCAAATTAGAATAAAAACAGGACCTCGACGCAAAGCCGGCTTTATATCCAGCTGACAGCTAAAGGCGTAAACAAGACCTCACAAAACATTGGTTTCAAGATGATTTTAACTATTTTTTACGGCTAAAATATAGTCCCTTGAATTCTATGGTCTGTAATACTTCCATAGCAATGGATTCTTATCAGCCATCAGAGATGGTTGGGTGCTCCTCAGGCTGCATTTTTGCCCAGCAAATGTCATTATTTCCAGACTTGCAAGACCAGCTTGAGAGGGAAACTTGTGTTTTTGCCACAGTGTCAACAGGCAGAGGTGAAATGTTGCGGGGTCCTTTCTGTGGATTTATTTGATTTGAGAATTGTTTATCATTTTTATAGTGTTTTGACTAATTATAATCAAGCTTTGAACGACTCTGAGTAACAATGTGTTTCAAAAGTGTATATATATATGGTATATATTTCCACTCAAACACACACACAGACACTGCAATGTGCTTTTGGTCATCTTTGGTCCGCAGCAGGTAATGTGTATAGGTCAATCTGCAGTGGCCTATTGACGTTTTTGCCTTGTAGCTCCAAGCCAGCAGTGCTGAAATAAAAGTCGGTCAGTTTTGTGTGATGGCAGTCGATAAAATATGAGGCACGCTAGCAGGAGGCCAGTTGTTTCCTCATGCAGGTACAGGAACAAGGATGAAAATGTATCTGATATTTTGCAGTTTTTATGCCTTATGTGTGTTTTAAAGTCCTAAAATCTTACTGTGATGTCAAATTGATATTTCTTGTAATGAGTAAGAACCTTCCACTTTCAGGTGCTGCTAATCATGTAGGCTAACTGAACCAAAAGAATATCAAGAGAAAATGCTTGGGTTGACTAAAACACTGTCGACAGCTCTTTCATGACTGTTGTTTAGGTAAATGTAGCCATTCAAGTAATAAATCAATTTAATTGCTTTCATATTCCAGCTTTTTCCCTGCACTACACTGCTCTCACCTCATATTGCATAAAGCTGAGGCATCACTTAACAAGAACAAGCACAGTCACTCTTTGTGTTAAAAAATAGCAAATGACATCTGACCTCAACAGCTGCAGCTTTTAAAGAAAATAGCTTGCTAACTGTCAGACTATGGCTATCCCCTGATCGACAAAGCTGAACTTTAGCTCTCGTTTTAAGACATATTGTGTATGCCATGCATTATGTGTACTGAGCTGAGAACAGGTCTTAACTGAAGCTTTGTCTCGGGTGTCAGGGTAAGGTGACAAGACTCCTCCAGGAGGAACGTGACTTTGAAAAATGTAAGTTATGCAATCTGAATTTGAATCATTAAATCAGTGCTTTGAAAACTGTATTACCTGACTTTTGGTAATAAAAAAAAGTCCCATTCTCCTGAGGTAGAAATAAATACAGTAAGGGAGAGCTGAGGAGGACCTGTATTTAAAGCTGGAGTTCTGTGAGTTATGGGTATGGCTTGTGGAAGACAGAATCCAGTCAATGTAGAAGTACAAAGATGTGTGTGGGGGTTAACACATTTTGTGTGTGTGTGTTTGCGTCCAGTGTGTTTGTGGACAGCAGAAGATAAATAATAGAACACAGAGGTTCTGTTATGAAAGTGGTCTTTTATTGCCTAATAGCTTTTGTTAACGGCTTGCTTTGGATCCATTCAATATTGTTTCTTTCCATGCCTTGTTTTTTGCCCTCATTTTTAGCTCGCCCAGATTTAGCTCAGTTTCATCCTCTAATCCGTCTGTTTTGTTAGTGACACTGGGAGAACAGCCTGGGCTGTGTGGCTCAGCCCGCCTGTCAAAGCCTATAACATCTCTCGCCAGGATCAGGTTATTGCCTGAGCTCTGTGTATCTTTATATTGAATTGCTTGTGATAGGAGGCTCTGCTGTTGTGTGTGTGTGTGTGTTTGTGTGTGTGCCTCTCTGCACATATGTTGGTGTGGGAATTTAGTGTACATAAATGAGATGGCTCTGAATAAGTGAATGTGACACACATGAGTGGCTACAACTATTGTCTTTTCTGACCTCAAATTTCAATATTGTCCCAACATGCCTTTGCTGTCCCCGCCTCTCTCTCTCCCCTACCAGCTTGTGTTCCTTCACTGCCTTCACTTGCCATTCGTCCATCACCACAGCTTGGGTGATAGATGGGGCGGGAGAGACGGCGAACGTTAAAGTTTGTGGGCCGTGGACGGACAGCTCGCATGAATATCAGCGGCGCAGAGTAAGCGCTGGGAATTGGATGAGCGAAGGAGGCGTCAGCACTTTCTCTCCCATGCATTTTCACTCAGCCGGATTGAGTCTTATTATCTGACCCGGCCCCTCTTCCCTCAGTGACCTAATAATATTGTTTCAGCGATCCTGTCCAGCCTCTGACCTCATGACTTCACACAGGAATCTGTTATGATGAGGAGTCCCACTTTCTCACAGAAGCCTGCTACTTTTTACCTTTAGCTTTTTCCTTTGCCCTGCTCTGAATGTTACTGCAATCCAATACAGTCATCAGTTTGATGTAATGCTTTTTATTAGTCTAATGAAGATTTTATCTTAGTAAGCCTTCTCATGTGGTTCTTTACCCAGACAAAGATCTGTTTAAAACCTCATCAACAAGCTCTTATTTGATTGGGCGACAGTCTTTGTTTGTTATTACCAGTGGAATCAAAGTCGCAGTATCAGTGAATTAACATGGTTATGTTGGAGCTTGTTAGGCAGCTGAGGTAAATGGGGGAGATTTGGGAAATAATCCTTTTCCAATCTGGACACCACAGCTGGTTGTCTCAAGCCCCTTCATCCATCCTGACACACACATGAATATGTGCGCGTACACACACACACACACACACACACACACACAAACACACACACACACACACACACACACACACACACACACACACACACACACACACACACACACACACCACCAGCTCTGAAGTCTATGTTTCTGCCAACATGCATAGGGACACAAGGGTGGGGATTGAAAGGGAACGGGAAAGAGTTTGTCCGTGTGTTTAATTGGGTTTTTCCAAATCCGTCTTTACCCTGAAACATGTCCGTCCACATGCTCCCATATCGCTCAGACTGCAGGTCACTCAAAGCACAGAAACTTGGGAATCCTTTCTTGCAAACCTGCCAGCAGTGAGACACGTTTCATGTCCCTGTTCAGACTTCGACAGACTTGTGAAGACAGCGCAGCTGAAAGGGATTAAGCAACTATCTTTGCTGTCAGACTTTTGAAAGTCCTCTTATCTCTGTTTGCTACTGTTATTTTAGTGATGCTTGTAATTGTCGTTTCTGTTTTGTAGTGATGCATGCTCCCATTCTGCTGTTGCTGCTGCCTGTTAAGTCTGCTCCTCCTGTGGTGGTGGTGGTGGTGGTGGTGGACTGGAGGGCCAGATTGGCCGGGCTAGAAAAAAAACATGTTGACCTTGTCTACAGATTTAGAACACAGAAGCATCACTGATATGGCAGCTGTACGATGGCAGGCAACAGAAGCCAGGGCTCCAATCAGATCATCAGGTCAGGCGGCTGTGGTTAATGCTGAGGCTCAGAGTGGATGTTTTACTCTCCAGTGTGATGCACACAGACAATGTTGCAGGCATCGTTTGGAGCCTTGAAATGTTTTGAAAGGTTTCACATTCTTTTTTTTGTATTGCATTGACCATTTCATAAGAACTGTTGGATGCTGGGCTATAGTTTAATGCTTCTCTTGGTAACTTGTTATACAGGGATTTCTGGTTGCATTTGTTTTCTGGGTGTCTGCCTTTCTGACTTTGTTTTTTATTAACGTATTTGCAGCCGTCTTGCTGCAGTTGCTGCCCATTTTTCCTCATGAAAAACTCCATCATGGGCCATCGCAGTGCTACACAGCGATGTTTGTGTTCAGACAACTCAATTTAAACATTGTTACCCTGGCTCGTCAGCACCAGAATTAATAGTTGTACAAACAAATTACAAATATTGTATTATTGTAGGCCTTAAAGGTGACATATTATGCAAAATCAACTTTTTAATGGTTCTCTACCTGAAATATGTGTCCCTGGCATGTCTACAAACCCCCCGAAAATGAAAAAAATCCATTCTACCCCTGTTCGGATTTCTCCACCTTTCTGTAAATGTGTGCTGGAACGAGCCGTTTCAGTTTTCAGTGTTTTTCATACATCACAACAATATCCGGTCTGTAACGGAAGTCAGAGCTCGAAGCTTGTTCAGCCCATAGACTGTATAAAATATAACTCAACTCCTCCTCCGTTTTTCATTACCTGCACAAATGTTTGCTAATAAGGAGCTTAGGAGGGAGGCATGCTCGTTGTAGGCTGTGTTAATAAACACAAAGGTCGGTTTACTCCCCACGTCTGCAGAATTGAAGATCTAGTGGATGATTTTTATTTTTCATGGAAAAGTGCAATGTGGCTAGTAAGTATGGCACATAGCTACTTGTTCGTAGCTGTGTACCAAGACACACGCAACATACTGACAAATAAAACAACAAGACACACTAAATCTGTGACTAATCGTTCAGAAAGGTTCTGAACGACGCGGGTCTGTAAGCAGCCATGTCTATGCAGCCAACATGTAAACATTAGATCAACGTGCCGGACAGCCGAGGCCACACCCACCTCCGGTGGGGGCGTGGCCAGAGAGCTCATTCTCATTTAAAGGCACAGACATAGAAAACAGCCTGTTCTGAGCAGGGCTGAACAAGAGGGGTTTACAGGCATACCAAAATCTGATTTCAAAGTGTTTTTTTGAGCAATAAACTTTAAAGACATATTTTGGGGACCTCTTAGACCAATATATTTTGATGAAAAAGAGCATAATATGTCACCTTTAAATGCTGATCATGTGTTGTTTCTAAGCTGTAGTGCAGCCACCCTCCACTAGCAGGTGCTGTTGCTGCAGTTGGTGGCTCTTGCCATAGTTCTATAACGCTCTACTACCTGGATGTAAACAAGCACAGATGGCAGATGGGTGTGTCTGGTTAAACTTGCATATAACCATTCAGCTATATGTGTAACCAGCACAGACATGTGGGCGTTAACCTGCAAGGAGGACTGTTGGTTGGGGGAGCTAGCTCTCCTATCTTTAGTCACACTCGATTTGACATCATTTATCCACAGACTCAGTGATTAAATATTTAGCTGTGTTAATTAAATTGTTGTGAGTGTTTTTTTTACCTTTTGACAAGTCGGTAAGTCAGATTTTAAATGTCTATTCAGACGACCTGGAGAGAATTGGCTTTAGAACATCCCTTTAATAGAACACTGTCTTTGTTTTAAAAGCAACTGACTTAAGGAATCCAAAGAGAAGCATGCGCCCTCCCTCATGTTCCTTCTAAACAAATACTGTATACATCAGGCATACACAGGAAATCAAACACACTAAAAATATTGTATGCAGCCTCACTCCTACTCCACTTTTCCGAATCAATCTCCTGGACACGACCCCATCTTTCCTTCTTCCACATATTGTGTTGCTTTCCACCGTGTTGCTTATTGCTTTCTTTGATTAATCTTCCTCCTTGCTTTCCCTGCCGCACTGGTCTGAGTCAGTAGACTTCCTGTTGGTTTTCAAAACAACTCTTCATGTCAGCCTTCCTTCCTCCCTCCCATCAACCCCCCTCCTCTTTCCCCCCCTGATCCTCCCTCGTCTTCTATTCATCACTCCGCAGCCCATTTTACAGTATCTCTCTGTCTCCTTCCTCCATCCGTTTCTCTCGCTCCATTACCTTACCCGTTCGTGTCCCCTTCATCTCACCCTCTGCCTGTCCAACCCTCCTGACATGAATTCTTTTCACCCTCTCACTGTATTTCCCTCCTCTTCCCTGCATTCCTCCCTCGCCATTCATCTTCAGGTCCTCAGTCCATCTCCCTCCCTCTCTCCATCCCTCCCTCACCTCCCCTCTCTCAGGCCCCGGCCCTCTCCCTCCTCTTCCTTCGTCTGGCAGCGGAGCAGCTCCACTCTTGCTGACAGTGCTGTTTGTGTGAACTGAGTGCTGAGCTTCACAGCCCCCTCGCCTCCCATTGCCCCCCCTCCCCTCCCAGCCCTTCCCTCTCTACCTCCATCTCCCTCCTTTCCTCCCGCCTCCCACCTACATACCCCTCCAGGCAGGGGAATTAACCTTCCAGCCCTGGGCTGCTGGGCTTAATGACTGTCTGTGGGGCCTGCCCTGACTACACAACCCAGCTGCTAACATCTGGGCCACACACAAACACACACAGACTGTGTGCACTGCCTGTACACAAAGACATACACATGCAACACACAGAACAGTTCTGGAAACATAAGGTGAGAGTCCTTGAAATTGTGCCACTATAAGTGTATCATTCCCATTCTTTCTCAACTGCCTGCACACAAATGTGGGAGTTTCTGTCCATTACTGCCGTCTATGACTGTATGCCTGACCCATAGCTAGACAAAAGATGCAGCAGTAATGTATAACTGCCTTTGTGTTTATACTGAGCAAATAGCTGCACATATTGTCCACACTGAGCCACAGCGCTATGTGTGCCGGACTATCAGCAGATCAAATGAAAAATACATGCACAGGGAAAATAAACATGACCTTTAAGTTGTCTTGCTAGGAGAGCTTTCAATATGTTCCACTGAGCAAATGGTCGTATTCTCCAGCCACCATTCAGTTGGAAGTATATAATTGACAAAGAGGGAGGGAGAGGAGAAGCAATATTCAAGGAAAAAAAATATCAAATATTCCACCGTGAAAGTGAATTCTTTGGCCCGTCTCTGTCTCCATCTCTGCAGCCGAGCAGATCACCCCAGGAGTATTCAATATAGGAAATACAGTTATGGGGATACTCTCTTTTCCATTCATTATGTATGAGCATAAATGTTACAAACTAGCAGATGTGAAGACGGCAATGTTGCATCTGTATCTTTGAGGGCTGCACTGCTCTTTCCAACCCAGCAGAGTGAAATGCTAAATAATGGGATCCATGAATACTCCCCAGAAAGGCGGAATAGAAAGAAAGAAACTGCAGGCATGTTCCTCTGCTCTAAGAACCGGCTCACTGCAGCTTTATTAAGCTGTTATTGTTAATTAATTCAAATCTGCTGAAACAAAACTTTTTTAATGGTCACTTCTTTACTGTTTGGCTTTATTTAAATCTTTCAGAATCTTGCCTTGATAACTCTCTTACTTTTGACATTTCTTTCTCCACTCAGTTGACCCCCTTGTAACAGCCACCACCAACAGTTTTCTTCTTCACACCTTTCTTCGTTCTTCAGTTTTTCTTGCTGCCTCTCCCCTTCTCTTTATGTTTGCCTCTGTCACAGACTAAGGAGTGAGAGAAGGGGGAGTCCCATTGGCATTCTTTAACATCTCCGTTGCTTCGCTTCTGTTCAGAAAGCCATCTGTAGATCAGGAAGACAAAAAGACGCTCCTGTGCCTCGGCGTCACTCAACAGGTAAGCACAGCTCTCTTTCCTCTCATGCAAATCCACACACCTATTCAAAGATTCCTGACTTTTTTTTTTTTGAGGATGGAGGTACCCCCTCTTTCTCTGTGTCTGTCTGCCTCACTCTCTTTCTCTGTGTGCACCCTAGGCAGGCAGATGTGCTTGAGTCGTTGGAGGTTGAAAGGAGGTTTTTGCCTCTCTGTCTCTCAACTTTTTCCTGAGGAGAGCAGGAGTGCGAGTGTGTGTAGCGAAGTCAGAGTAATCCAGTAAACTTGAGCACTTCGGAGCTGCAGAAGAGCAGAGACAAAGCACACAAACACCCACACTGGGTTTCTCTGAGTGCCTTGAATTTGAACTGGACATGTTCACTGTCAAGCTGCTGAACTGCAAGACTGAGCTTCGACTGTATGATGTAGTCTATCCTCCAGGCTGAGGGCTGATTTGTGCAGCAAGGTCTTAATCAAAATGCTGAAATAATGTGGTGTTTTAATTCTCAATCAATGATTGGGATGTGATTAGATCATGTTGATAATCTAATCTGCATCTTTTTGAAAGCCTCTTTATCAGCACTTCAGTGTTAAAGCAGTAATGTCTCAAAACTCAGCTTCTATAAGCTCCAGTAATTGAACCCAGAGGCAACTGGTGAGAATGGAGAGAAGTAAGCTTAGTATTAAGATGTAGGACCACATCTGAATTGGATGGCTGCACGGTGGTTGAAACTTCATTTTCTGCACATTGACTGATTTCATGGGGTTTCACGTTAAATTGGCCCTGGATTGAGTGTATTGAGTCGTTTGATGATGTTATGAAAGACGCCATTAAAAATCTACCTGTCGGGGTCACGCTGAATGGTTCAGCTGCCTCAAATGCCCTTGCGGGGAGAGTGTCAGCCTTGTCTGTGAAAGCGAATCAAATTTCAAATCAAACTTTCTCATTTGCATATGCAAGAAGCTGGTAAAGAACAAGGTCAAAAAATCCTGTGGCAGTGAGTGCCGCTGAAGTAAGATATGGGTCTTTTTTACATTTGAAGACAAATTAAATCTCAATTCAGACATTATGTATTTATCTAATGTTACATTCTTTCCAACTGTTAAATGGCATATCAGTGTTATTCCGCAAATGCTACATCATCTCAGGTTCTCCGCACTAAGAAAGCAAACATTTATCACTAAATCAACATCCATGTTATTGGCTGTATGTGTAAAGCAATTAAGATTGTTGTTTGAGTAGGTAATGGGAATGTGGGAGGTCAGGCAGGCTGCGTCCGCTTTCATTAAGAGCGCTGATGAAAATGGTGACTCAAGAGGCCAGCAACCTTTCTGTGATGGCCAAACACTTCTTGTCCTCTCAGAGAATACCGGCTGTTTGGGCCCCAAATTTACAAAGGTGAGGTGAAATTCTGTCTTCCATCTGAATAAGTAACTGTCAATACCAATGCATATGAAAAATGTCAGCACAAGGCAAGAATTTCACAACCGTGTTCATGTAACCTACGTTTGGCACTAAAAGAGATGGAGATAAAGAAAAAAAGATGAACATTTTAACCTTGGGAAAAAATGTATTTATTGAAGAGGAGAAGTAATTGCCCTTGTGTGTTCAAAGAGTATATTGGGGGGCTCTGAAATACACAAATGTTTTGAGAGCAAGAAAATAATTGAGTGTGAGTTAATTCTTATCAAAGCCTGTTGGAGTGCAACTAATCGACTGAGGGGAGATGCGTCAAAGAGCTATTGCCTTCAATTCATTTTGTCTATTCAGATGAGAAAATATTTAGTTTTCAATTAAGTAAATCACTATTATTTGTTCCACTCCTGCAGCAGATAAATTGAAGCGATTACAAACTGACTTGAAATCCACAGTGGGCTCTTCCAGGTCAAATGAAGAAGAGTATTGGATGCAATGGGGCACAGATCCACAGCACGGCATGTGGACTGAATTCCGATCTGTCCCAGTGATCTATCAAGACTAAAACATTGGTGCGATCTATTCAGTGGATTACACTTTTATTATGTACTTTCATATATTCGTGGAAATTGCCTGTTAAAACAGATTTCATTAAGATAATTTTTGTAAGGCATAATAAAAGGACCCTGCCAAACTATTCTATAATTAAACATATTACTACATGTCCCTCACCTAAACAACCGAATATGATTTTTTTTTTTTAAATAGATATTTAGTTTTTTTGCCTGAAGAGACGGATAATGTAAGGAAAAGAGAGCAGGGTGGACATCTAACATATAGTCAAAGATGGTAATCAAACCTGTAACCAACTGGGATTACCATTGGCTCTGTGTATAGTGTAACTGTTCTATCAGCTGAGCCGTACAGGCACCTCAAAATAAGAGCATATTTTAATCTACTGACTGTAATGTTAAAAAACAAAATAAGCATTGTTGTTGTGAATAAATGATGCTGCTGTCAGGGTTTTGCACTTCTTAAATGTTGGGGCACACCCCAATAATGTCAAATGTTTGAGTGATTACAAGTCACCAGCATTATTGTAACCACTCTTTAGGTAAAGGTCAAGACTCTGTAGCCCCTTACAGATTGCCAGTGAGATATTCACGCACCTCATCTAGTATGTGCAACACAGAGATCATCTATACAAAGAAATTGGTGACGTACTAGGTATATTATTATATTAGGGATGCACTGATCCTACTTTTTAGGTCCCGATACCGATATCAATACCTGGGCTTTGGTATCTACCGATACCGATACTAGCCGATCCAATCCTGGGTTCCAAGTGCTAAACCAGAGGGGGGAATCCCTTTATTTCAAGGATCCAGAACAATTAAATCCAATAACCTGTCTGTTTTTTCACACTTTGAATCCATTAATAGAAGGTTTCTAGCTTCTTTACAGTAGGCTACAGCTGACGTACACTTCTTCCTTTGGGCTCCCATTATATTTTTCAGCGCGACTGCCATCCGTCGAAACATTAGCGCTGCACATGTTGCAAGTTTCCCGGCGGAGTTGTTAGCAAAAGCCTCTGTAGTTAGTCTCCATCATGCTCCCACGGGCAAAAATGCACAAACCGGCGCTGATGACGTAGGAGACGCACATGGCTGTTGTAAACACAGAAAAGCATAGAACTGAGATGAATAGATCTGCCATATGGATCAGCACTATATATCGCCCCTTGTCACCGATATCCAATATAGCTTTTTGAGTCCGATCTAGCCAATATCCGATACCAGAATCGGATCGGTGCATCCCTAGTATACAGTATATAAGCTTTGTGGTTGTCTGTTTTCTCTGAAAAGACTCCCAAAATGTAAGAGAACAAGCGACCAGTGGAGGTGGTCTGTGCAAGTTCAAGTGAATTGTTCACTTTCATTGGGTGTGCAATGTAACATATGCAAGACATTAGCAACATTGTTTGAGCCGGCAGGGCAGCGCTCCCTGTGTGTATGTCTTAATGTATGTGAGTTTGAAGCTCAGCATCGTGCCTCTTGTTCTTCCGCAACGCCATCATGCAACATGAAATCACACACTGGGACACAGACATTACATTGTAATACATTGTAAGGGTTCAGTGTATGAGTACAAAGGTACAAAGTAACTCTGAGCTTCATGGAAATGCTGTTATAGAATCACGTTCTGTGGAGGGGTTGTCACAGCACCTTTCTGCGTTGACACTTAGCATTGTCATCAAAGTCTAAGCTTTATTTATGCTCAACTTTTTTTCCTCAATAATTCCCAGCTTTCTACAAAGCCTTTGGATTCCATCCATTCATGTGACATTTACAAATCCACACACACTGACTTCACACAGTGACTTCACACCCTTTTGTTGAGAAAGGTTTGTATTTGCAGTTTATCAGGACTTACAACAGACCATATCTGCTCTGAGTTAGCTCCTTCAGCTACGATTTAATACTTGTGCTTAAAGAAGACAGATGAGATCGAGTATTCATAGCAACTTTTCACAAGTTCATGTACAGTAGTGCAGCATTTGTGCACTCGAGACTCAACACAATACTAGAACTAGCTCACCAAGACTCACAGTGTGTTTGTGACACCAATTTTAAAGAGCAGTTAAAATTGTGATTACACCTTTCTCAACACCTTCTCAGACTCCTCATGGCCTTTAAAGGGATGTTTTCATTGCATGCTACTGCAATATTAAAGGATTGATGGACAGATTGATTGATTGATGGTAACAGCCCATTAATCATGTCCTTGAAAGAAGACTGTAAATCTCAGGAGTTATTTACTAAAGGCATGGTAAATAGTACTTCATACTATTTTCTATTTCTATTTCTATCTAGCCACACTTTGAAAAGTTGAAGTAAACAAGGACCGTCAACATGAAAAGGACAGTCTTCAGACTTTGATGCCTCTTACTTCTCTCCACCACTTGATGCAAATACCTTTAAAAGCACACTCCTGCTTTATTCATGCTTTAGGTGACATGGTTTTTATGTTTGTTTATTTCAATGAAGGTTTTTTATTTTCCCTGGTTGTTCCAGGTTTGTCAAAGGTCGAGAGTCAGCGGTGAAATGGACTTCTTGTCAGCTTGGATTGTGTCTCCCTCAACTCTACCCTTTCTGTGTCTCATCTTGGGTAAGAGAATCAAATGTCACCATGGAGCTATCATTACAGTAACCGTGCCCTTTTCAGGTCCCATCTGTGTGGAACCCTGAGATTATTGAAGCTTTAATTAAATGTTCACTCCAACATAATGGCTCCTGTTTGTTTACCTGCACGATTCTGCTTCCCAATCTGGCTTATCATCAAGTCACACAGGTTTACAAGGATGCGTGTAATGTAATAGTAAGTGGGTTAAACTAACCTGGTTCATCTCATCACAGCTGTTTATTCTTGTACTCAGGAAATCTTGTTCGAGTAGTTTTGCTGCAGTAGCTCAGTGTGACACCTACTCCTCCTTTCACTTTGTTTCAAAGCATCTAAGCTGATCAGATGTCAGCTCGCAAATCAAAGTGGTTCACAGGACCAAGTTTGATTTGACTGCCCTTATGTTTATAATAGGTAAACAGCAGCTGATCTCTTTGACTGTCTTTCCAGGGTTGATATTTTTTCTTTCCTTTGAACACAACCCAAGGTGCAAAGAAACATTTTGTTAAACCATTTATTCATGGTAACAGGGGAACACAGTCCCAGGGTATTAGTGTTTTATGTAAATGTTTTAATCCAAATATTGCCTTAAATGTTTTATACCCAATAGCTTTACTGCATGCGACTATAGTGACTTTACTAGCAGGTTGTTGTTTTGGCAGTTTACCGCTCAAGGTAAATTGTTCCAGTGTGAGCGGTATGATGCTGTGCCTGTTATCCTTGACGGTATGTTCCACCTATTTTTACCTCAGGCATTGAGTGTTTTATTTTGACAATAAATAACACCAAGATCATTTAAATTCTGCTACTGGCTTAAATCCCAGAGTCAGTCAACAAAATAATGAGTAAAATATTCTATGTTTTAATCATAAACTGCTGCTTCATTACAGCAGAGGGAGATTCAGCTTTAAACATGAGACATCAAGCAGAACCTTTTACAGTAGGTGTTTGCTGATACTCCAGATAAAAATGAATGTATGAGTGAGGGTTCAGGAGCATTGCATACACATTATATGTCGACATCCACTCTGGAGTACAGAATGGAAATCAATATTTCAGAGCTTACATTTTGACAGGTCATAGCAGGAAAGCATGCAGGTGTAATTAATGGCATTAATTAATGATGGCTGCATTCCATTTAGCTGTTGCAGCTCCATCTCCCTGGCATTGTGTATGCTTGCTTACTACTGCAGCTAACTGGGGCACTGAAATTAAACTGAGCAGTCAATTATGTTATTACTCATACCTTCAAAATGAAAATACAGAATTTGTATCAAACAGGCCTGCTTACTCATTTCTCTCAAAGCTGAAAAAAAATCTATATTTTATCAAAATGTAAAAACCTTGTAATGTGAAGGTAATTGCTCTAAGTGACAAATTCATAGAAAATTACCACCTATCTCTGGAAAATATCTGAGCTGTACGAGCAAAAAAAGGAGCAAGAGAGAGAAAGAGGGAGAAAAATGAACACCCAAACTTTGGTGAAGACTGTGGTTACAAGTGGCAAAAATAGAAGATAATGGCTTTAACTGACTCAGTTAGTAAAACAAGCAGGCGGCAGCAAACATGTCTTTTTTGGTGAGGTATCTGTTTCTTTTTTTTCCCTTTCAGAGAAATAGAAACATAAAAATGTGTCCTCAGACATGCTGAAAATAAAGGCTAACAAACTGACTCACTGATAGTTACACAGAAATATCCTATGCTTGCTTGAATAAGCTAACGAGAGTCACAGCAAGCTATAAATGTAAATAGGCTTAAACCCCTGAGTAAGAAAATGAGTGAGGGCTTTTATAAGCATGTTGTAACAGGAGGTTTGTGTTTTATATTCATTTAAAGGTTTCACACTCTCACTTTGGGACACAAAACCTTATCGGTAGATATTCATATGGTATTTATTATTTCCTTATCTCAGAATTCAACACTTTAGCAGCCACTGTAGATCTCAGTTGGGTATTCATTTATGTAAACTGTATGCAAATGTGCTGCTGTGTTTGGTTGTTTGTATGCATCCTCTGTAATGGCCAATCTTGCCCTTCATATTTGACGTGAGGTGACTGGTTCAGCCTTGATCTGAGAGCTCTGCCTCTCACTCATGTTGTCAGACGCAACAGAGCATGCACTTCACAAACAACTTGGTCATTGCTTCAATGAAGGTCAAGATTCAAACAGCCGAGCGGAGTCAGGCGGGCTTCTCTGTGGGGCATTGTTTAAACGAGATTCTCGCTTAGATATTAGGCTTTAATTGGAGTATGCAGTTGGTTGCGTTTGGCTCCTTGAACTGAATTTATTCATAAACCCCCATGTATAATAATCATATAATCCTTGCCTCAGTATTAGAGGCTCAGGGGTGGTCTGCTGTAAGGTTACCTTCCTGAGTCAAGTGCACTGCACCACAGAATGTCACCTAAGAGACTGGTTAAAGGATGGCCGACCCCACCTATGACAAACAAGGGGGATTAAAGTGATAATCATTACTCTTCCCAGGAGGAATTAGCTGGTGGGACATCGACATTGAAGAAAAACCGCAGGTGAACGAGGTCTCTGATACCCCGTGTTTTTTCCTCCTCCCAATACCCTATCTGCATGGCCGAGGGGGGGATTTAATTCGCAGTAATTACTTTATTGACTCATTTTCAGGGCCGTATCACTGCAGCCTCCCATCAATAAAACATATGCCAGGATGAAAAATGTGGCCAGACACCACGGGGTGCCCTCTCAGACAAAAGACCTCAAGACAGAATCCCTGCGGTGTATGTTTACATCATGCTCCCTTTTCTCCATTTTATTTCCTCCTCAGACATGCTCATCCCTTGTTTTTCTCCTCCTCTTTACATTTAATCCCATCTAAACCTTCCTCCAATTCTTCTCCCTCTTTGTCTCCAGGCGCACAGGCTCAGCAGGCCTTCAGGTCTGAGCCTCGGAACCTGACCGTGCGGATGGGAGCCACAGCTGTGCTGAGGTGTGAGGTGCTGCGGGCCTCAGGGACTGTGCAGTGGGTGAAAGATGGCCTCCTCCTGGGACCTCAGAGAAGCCTGCCAGGCTTTCCACGCTACAGCATGATTGGAAACCCCAAGAGAGGTAAACAGTGACACTCATGGAAATAAGGTCTGTGGCCTATTGGGCTTTGATGAAGCTATCCAAACAAAATATACAAACATGATTTTAAAATTATCTCTAAAAACACCCACTGGGATTTGTAATCAGAACTTGCCCAGGGTTGAGTTTAGCTTGCAATTTTTGGGCAAAGATGAAAAAAATCACAAAAAATGAAAGTGTAATGAGTTCATTCAACAGCAGTCTAAAATAAAGCTAAGAAGAATAAAGGACTAAGGAGAGTATTATGCACAAAAGAAAGTAGCACAATTACATGCTGGCTATGTTGGACTTATCATATATACCATTTAATTTTATTGTAACATATAGGTCTTTGGTTAACAGCAACTACAGAGTCCTGCTGTCAGCTCAAGAAATGTCTAGCATACAGCTTCATGTTGGCTACTTTAAAAGTAAATGAGATGATGTTGTTGCTATGGCTTCAAAGTGCCATAATAAAGAGACACAGACACTACAGGAGCCTTATGGCACACTAGTCCTCCATACAGCTAGCATCTGGGACCAAGGAGGTGATTTGATCATCAACAGCATCTCACACATCCCCCCTCTCTGTCACTCACATGTTTAGATGATAAAAAAAAAGAAACAGAGATATTAAAGCAACAGAGTGTCAGCAAATCAGTGAAATGTGGCAGGGAATAAAGTGTGTTGCAGAATCTGCACCACAGTCTATAAAAAGTAATAGCCAATTAGAAGGCAATCCTGTGTAAGAGAAGAGCATCTGTTCCTGATCAGCCCGCAACGAGACGAGCCGCACTTCACGGTTACGCAGTGTGGGAGACCACCAGCAACACATAAACCGTAAGAGATGCATAGATACCCACACGTTGTTCATGATTTCTTAGTTTACATAAAACTTAAAAACACTGAAATGATGCTTGTCAGCTGATGAGATGTCAATGAGCAACATGGAGTATGGTAGCAGACGCAGGGTTCATAAAAAGCTTTTCACATGGACAACAACAAAATGATAATATACACGCGTGAACAGACGGGAAACAAAAGCTCACAAGATACTAAGCACTCCAACATGCACTCATGACTAAAACACCCATCAGCACAGGTACACTTTACCAGGAAAAGAAACTGCACACTGCACTCTGATGTATGCAATCACTTTACACCACACAGAAAGGGCCAAATCATTTAAGATGACTCTTGACTGCACTTGATACTCCACCACTTTTCACTGATTGTCACCATCAGAGATGCTTAAAAAAGCCTGTAATCACACATACACACACACACACACACACACACACACACACACACACACACACACACACACACACACAGACACAACAGATACTGTATATACAGTACACAGCCTCCTTTAGTTGACTTGTGCGCAAGCCATAAAGTTATATAAAGGTGAAAGGCAGTCGTGCGTAACAGTATGTGTTGTGAAACTAACAAACAGAAGAATAGATCAAATTGGCTATTTAAGGCTCAGAGAGCAAGTTTTTATTTATTTATTTTCAATGATTGGTCCACAAGTGAGATTTAATTACCGGCATGGAATGCAGCCAGTTAATCAAGAATATCATAATTATGAACAAACACCTTTGGTTACAATTACAACACATTCACTGAAAGTGTTGAATATGTTTATTATCGACTTACTAATATTCAACATTTTTACATTTGTTTCCGTAATTACCCATAAATATTCAACAAAGTAAACCTTCTTGTTTGTGTAGCTCTGAAATATCTTTGCAAATTAGGTCATCGAGTTTAATGAACCTACGTGTAGTGCACAAATATTTTTTTTTTATCTTTAATGGGATCCTGAGCAAAATGTGATAAGGATGTGATAAAAAAACCTGTCAGAGGGCTGACACCTGTCACAGTGGGAAGATAATATTATTCTTGTCAATATGAAGCTTCTGCAGTACATAGTTTCTGCTTTAAATCAGTGTGCATGAGTAGCTGTGAACATGTGTCAACTTAGAAGATTTTTGAACTGCTGTTTGACCCTTTGAATACTTTCAAAACAGTGGAAAAAACACTAATTACATACTGTAACTACTGCCACTGAATTCCAACAAGCTCAAAAATTCAAGACAATTTATTTATCAGGAAATCTTTATTTATATAGTGTCAAATCACAACAAGCGTTATCTCAAGATGCTTTTACAAACATAGCAGGACTCTATGTTAAATTATTAAAGACCCCACATCAAGACAGGATACGATTCAGTCCCCTCTTACTGACAGGACTCGATCTTATCTCGTCTTTATCCACCATGAGCATTGCACCTCGCAGTATTTAGCTAGTTACAGCGGCAAGGAAAAACTTCCTTTTAACAGGCAGAAACATCAAACAGAACCAGACTCATTTATCAAGGCCTAACACAGGATTACAGAGTCTGTGGGTAACTAATGTCAAATAGTCCAGCTTTGCAACATTATCAGAACTAGCACCACCAGCCCTCGGTCCTCCTTGCAGGTTAGGTTCCTTGCCTGTGTTGTTTAAACAAATATACTGTACATATAAATATTCACTGAGTGTGAAGCCAGAAGATTTAGAGCTCCCCCTACTGACTAGCTCCAGTGTAGGTCCTAAATCCCTTCTCTTCCATGTTAACTAGTAGAGCGTAGGTCAAACTATAAATTAGAATTCACGTCAAATACATTTTTCTTAAACATGATTTTCATCATTATAGTTAGTTCTTATCACACTCACTGTTGATAAGTCCTGCAGCCTGTTGCACCAGCTGTGCGTAAGTTCAAACGTAGCCTAGTTTGAATGTAATTTCTCATTTAGGATGGAGCTTACACTCTACTAACGTTTTGGGTGTTGCACCAGCTGAGATAGTTCCAACGTCAGCCCAAGTTACAACTTAATTCTTACACTTAGCTCCTAGTAGGTGTAAAGTCCTCCGTAGGGTACCCGTTGCTAGGAGCGTCATTTTGAAAGGTGGGATCATTTGGAGGATGTGGAGATAGAGGGTTCTCCCAGCTAGATTACTTTGGCATTGCATTATCCACGAGAGATTACATCCTTTGGAAAAATATGATGACCAACATTTGCACTCTAGAATATTAACGTATGTTGTAGTTGATAATTTTACAACTCGATGTCACTGTTATTATACACACTGTAGATTAAGGCTTTAGGCTTTAGTTATCACCTTACTGGGACACTTTATCAAGATTTAGATACCTTTTGTTGTTGTTCTGTGACAGTAGTGGCAGTTGGAAGAAGTTTGTTTCAGCTGTTGGTCAGTTCTGAGACAATTGCGCACAAAAGAAAATGTAACAACCCCTGCATCAAAATTGCTGCTTTCCTCTGATTGGCTGCTGGAAGTGTAAACGTCATATCTGCGACAATGTTTTGGTTAGTTTGGAGGTTACTGTCTACTAGTTAAGATGAGCCTTATGTCTCTGTGGTGAAACCAAACAACTACACAACTTAAGTTACAAACTAACTAGTTTCAGCGTTTGGAATCGGGAAGACTTTACACCCTAACTTAGGACACAACTTACACACAGCTGGTGCAACAGGCTGCTGGTGTTCATCTCTCTGTAAAGTTATACTTAGTTATATTGTTTTAAAAGATGAATAAATGACATCTCAGTTGATAAATGCCGACTCCTGCAGTGTTCTGTACTGGATTATCAGAGTAGAGGAAGAATGGTGAGAGACATAAAAAACACTAACGCAAGAGTCATTAAACTGTTCATAACCAGAAGTGTCTGTCTCAAATCAATTAAAGAATCTGCTCTGCTGTGGACTGTACCAGCCTGAGGGCTCTTGGATGTTTTATTAGTAAGTTAAATGTGTGTCTTGGTCAGGGTGTGACGTCAGTCCTGTAACTCTACCAGCCAGGTCAGTTCTGCACATGCCTTAGTTTCACCAGCGCAGTACGCACATACTCACCTGTGCGTCTCTTGGTTTAATAGTGGATTAAAGCCTAAAATACTTCATTTAGCTGTGCACGTGTCGCTGTATTTCTTCTGCTGATGAAAATTAACTTTCTGAAACTGATGCTTTAATTAGTCTGTCATAGTCACCACAGGGGTCATGTGGCAGCAAAGAACAGCAGAAAACTGATGACACATTTTGAGTTGCATGGTTTTATCTAAAGTTTAAACGGTACTTTTGTATTTAACAACGATGCAAACATGCCGCTCTAAATAAGTGGAAATGTGTCAGCATCTTGTGACTCCTCCAGGGGACCCTGACTTCAACTTTGAGAGCCACTGGTTTGGTCAGCTAAACCTGCACATCCCTTAGATCCATATTTCTTTCAATAGGCTTACAGAAACATGCTTACATTAGTAAGAATCAAGATCAACTCTATACGATACTACCTTTCTTAGTATCATAACAATATACATTTAGATTCTAGGCGGATATAAAAATGCAGATGCACAGAAAAGAGAACTTACCATGCATAATTGCTGTATAGATATACTATATTTCAACATTTTGAAGGCCCTTGCTGGAATAAATACAGAGCAATGGACAAAGAGGCAAATTGTGAAGCAGCAATCCACCATCTCCCCTACCATAAATACACACTCTCTGCAGCTTGATTGCACTATTTGTGAGTAATTTCAGGAAAGAGGAATATGATTAATAACTTCAATGTGTCTCTCTCTCTGCACTCAATGATAACTTAGATGTGAAAATTGCTTCTGGTTGGTGTTAATTATCTTGCCAGCTTAGTTGACACGTGCATTTTTAGTCCTGGGTGCTTGTCAGACCAAGATACTATTTTGCAAATGTTAGTGGGCTGAGAGCCAGAGAATCAGGAGCTGGAGAACCAACACTGAACATCATCTAATCCCCACAGGTTATGGCAGTGCATCAAACAAATCAAGCCCTGTTGGCATGCCAGACTATCAGAAGAGAGATACAGAGGGAAGGACTCTGCCTGGCGTCAATTAATAGACAGTTTATACGGTCGGTGTTGTGAATCTGGGATTGGATTTCATTTACCATACTGGAAGTTCATTCTGAAACTGAACGTATCTGCTCAGGCTATAAGACAACCACTTGCATGTCAATGGAAACGCCTGCAGCAGGAGGCTCTCAGCAAGTGAGATGTTTTCATTTTACACAAATACAAAAAAAACGTCTATTTATTATCAAATCAAACAGCCTTGCACCAGTGGTAGAGTACGTTACGTTATTGAATTGAAATACCAGTGTTGCACAAATTGCTTTTATTGTTAATTTTCCCATTTCCCAAGTTTGAAATTGCTTCTAATTCAGACACTCTGAGATCAACAAAAGAGAAATGGAGCCTGCAGGAGGTACTTATCGATATACATGCACCAGCTCAGAACAGCAAGCGCTACATTCAGTGAGCTGTGAACGAGAAATGAAACCCTCCTCTTGGTAGTCATTAACATGTATTGACTGAGCACATCCTTATTAAAATGTAATGTTTCATAAAAGTAATTACTCTTCTCCTCCCTTTATTCCAGGACAGTTTCATCTGCAGATTGAAAAGGCTGAACTGGACGATGATGCACTCTTTGAGTGTCAGGCGGGACGATCTGAGAGCAGTCTGGCGATCATATCCAGCTCGGCTTGGGTCAACATGCAAAGTGAGCAGAACTATGGAGAGTGCTAACAGAAGGGAAGTGGGAGCTTAGGAACATGTTCTTTTTTTTTTTGTTTATCTGGGAATAACAAAATAATGTATGTAAAAAAACACATTGAGCATCCTCAGTACTCCTGTAACATACACAACCTCTTGACCGGTAATCAGCATATAAAGAGCTGTTAAATATTCATTTCTATTGATAACAAGCTGTAATTTGCCTAAGATGAGGCATTTGCATCTGAATCAGCCAACACTTGAATTTTGCAAGTAAATTTACACGGTCCCTTCTACAGTAGAGCGTAGCACTTTTCTTCAAATCACATTTGAAGCATGTGTGAAGCATGAAGACAGTCGCAATTTTTCAACTTCTCAAACAAAATGTATTTCTTATGTCATCCCTACATGTTCCGAAAGGTCGACAGCTAAAACCAGCAGCTGCACGATACAAAGCATCAGCAGAGCCTAGATTCCCCGGCAGCCTCGGGGTGATCCATGTCTCTCCCTTGCACAGGAATAAATTATAACAGAAGTGATTGAAAAGTTTCTACTCAGACATGCTGGAATAGATGTAATTGTGTGACTACATTAGACCACCTGTTGTCACTCTGTCGCACCCAAGTATCTCTCCCTCTCCCTGTCCCTCTTGCTTGTGGGAGCGAGCCCATATGTGGCAAGGAAAGGACTCTAAAAGAACCTTTCTTCTCTGGGCGCACTTCATTTACTTACACCCCCCCATCCCTATTCTCTCCGTTTGCACAATTTCCCCCTCTCTGCCTTCCTCTCTTTCAGGCTTTCTCTTTGGTGACCATAGAGAGGAGGGGGAGGTTGCTGTGGTGATTCTAGCGGCCAGACTCTCCTCTGGGAAGAAAGCAGGTTTTTCTGACATCAATGAGGCGTTGGAAGGGATGGCGGGTGGTGTGGGATAGGAGGAAGCACAGACCGCTGACGTCTCCTTTTGAATGGCCATGTTCCCCTCTATACTGCAGCAGTCTCATGTCCTACAGCAGGCCTACACCTGCAGCCACAGCAGGATCAACTCCCACGTTTATTACCTCTACAATGCCTCAAGCATGTGCGCCCACATGCACAGAGCCAACACAATTGCTTCTGGCTTTGTGGAAAAGGTCAAAATGTGTGGGAATTCTGCTCGTGTTGCATCAGGGGTAGCTGGTAGTTGTATTTGCCATGACTGAAACCGACTGCTGCCCTGTGTTTCTGACATGCTGAGATCCGAATCCTCTCAGCTGGTGTGTTTGTTCAGTGTCTTGGGAGCACTTCCCAGCTGTTGTCTGTTGAAGATGGACAGTTGCAGCTGTACTGTTCTAAAGGGCAAAGAGAGGAAGCCGCTGACTTAAAAAGCACTCTGCAGCCTTGGTCCTAAAGGGTCATTTGTTCCAGCCCACCAACCCAACTGATTCAAAATATGTGACTAATCTGGGGCTTTATAACGAGCTGATGAATTCAATCCCCTGTTAGTGCTGATCGGGGAATGGAAACTGTGCATCCCTTTGAAGAACACTGTCTCTGATGAGTTCCCTGCGGACTTCTCCATCACTGAACTACAGCTCCCAAGGCCCCGCACCCCTGGCCACTCAAGCATGGCTGTATCCCATCAAGCCCTGCATCAAATCAAAACACTATAAAGTCTTTATGAGGAGATACAGTGGGGGGAGAGGGGAGGAATGTGAAAACAAAACAGAGATCGCCGGTCAAATAATTGTATTCTCGGGTCAGAGGGAGTGCTATCATGAACGGCTAATTCAAGATGGATCACCACAGGCAGTCAGTGGCGGGGATGGAGGCAAAAATGTCAATAAGCCCCATCCATGGGCTTACAAAGAGATGTTTTCAAGACATTTCCATTGGTGCAACATAACTCCTGTGTGTTTTTGCCTTCCTGCGGAGCTTAGATAGGGGATTACTGCAATAGGCAGATCAAGTGGCAGTGAGTAATCCATGACAATAACAACCTCTACTCTCTCTGACGAAGCCCCCTTCTCTCCTAAAAACTTACCCCGCACTGTGCCCGTCACATACCTGACACATCCTGTGTCTCGCTTTATACCATTAGCCTTAGCATTTAATCCTATTAATGAACAACTCTCTCCCTCACCGCCGAGCATGCCCATACTGATGCCTCCTGCTAACACTCAAAAACAGTTATTTGATGTGTTCTGGTTTTAGACCGTGTTACTCATTCAGTTGGGTCTTACAGCGATAGGTGTGTGCGTGCCTGTTTCCATGTGTGTAAGCTTATTACCAGCGTTGGTTTGAGGTTAGAGGACATTTTAGGAACCAGAGCTATGGTGAGGTTTTTGCGGTAGCTAATGAGTTTAGCACTTGAAGAGTATATAATGAGCCTTCATTTTGTGATTCCCTGTTATGAATAATGGAACAACTTATAAATGGGGGCGCAAGCTACGTAGAACATGGCGACTTTATTCATCTTCGTTCGTAGAAAGTTCTGACAGTTGCCCAAGCTATAACCCCATCAGAGGACAATGTGTTGTACAGTGGTGAGACGGTGTGCATATTACAGTGCCAGACTGATGTGACAGCGCCACTGTCTTTGGAGTTAGCAAAGGCGGCTCATCTAAATCGTAAAAAGGAAACACTAAAGGGACGTTTTAAATATTCTGTCTCTTCATAAACAGGAATTAATCTGTTATATAATGGACCCAAAACAAAAGAGAAACCCTTGTAATTGGTCAGGAAAGAGTGTTAGTGTGTTGGCAGGTGGGGGTGGGGGGGGGAGGGGCTTGTTGAGCCAATTCTCCCCTAGGACAGAGGAGACGCAGACGGGATGAGGGAGACAAAGAGGAAGGGAAAGCTGACTCTTTCAGAGGCTTTCATCGCCAGAGATCACACACCTGAGACCTGCAATGTGGATGTGTAAATGAGTCCGTGTGTGTTGTTATGCACAAATCAGTGTAAAAATATTTCCTCGTGCATGCTCATGTGCCTGATTTGGGGTTTCAGTTAACCTCTTTCTGCCATAGATAAAACTGATAAGTCCCGCTGTCTGCTGTTGAGTAGTCTGATCTTTAATTTCTTAATTCAGCATAATAAGCTTTTTAGAGACTATTATAGCCTCTGGCCCTTTTGCAATCATTTCCAGAGAGTCAGCTTGGTATCACATGTTGGACTGCGCACACACTGGCGCCTGATTTGAGAGTGAAGCGAGATGAATGCAGTCTGTCTGCATATTCACTTGCCTCTGTTGTTGTGTTTGTGCGTGCAAATCTGCATGCACTGTACAGACTTGAGTTTATCTCTGGGTGTTTGTGTGCAAAGGGGAAAAAAAGAAGAGTGTGTGCATCTGTATGTGAATGAGACAGAAAGATAGGTGGAAAGAGCTGCTTATGCATATTGATGTGTGTCTGCTAATCTGCTTCTTATCTGCCTTATCCATCCATCCGTCTGTATTTGTCTAATGAATCAAATTTTGCGGCTCACTATTTCTCGTCTGAACGGCAGGAGTGAGTCCTTGCATGCTTGTCTATTTTTGTGTTCATATATGTTCCTTAATAAGAGAGATGGGGCTGCAAAGCAGAGAGAAACAGGGAGAGATAGAAGACAAAATGAAAAAAGCCGACAGCCAAGTAGACAAAGGAGGGGAAGAAAGAGTTAATTAAGGGATCAGCTTGTTTGCTGTCTGTTCTTTGCTCTGAGTGCATGTCTGCTAAATTGAATAGAAAGTGTGTTTTTGTTGTTGTCTGCACACACCATCACATTTGTTCAACTGTGTGTGTGTGTGTGTGCGTGTGTGTGTGCGTGTTTGTGTGCGTCTAAGTTCATTCTGACTGGGCTGATTGGGTCACATGGTTTGCAGATGTGATAGATGGCATGTTGTAATTCCCAGTCTAAGCTGAAACGCACCTTCCCCCGCACTCCTGCAGTTTAACTGCAGTGGTCAAGAAGGATAGTGGGGAGAGGGGGCTGCTAGAGAGGGATGATAGAGTGAACGAGAGATAAAAGGAACAGGCCAGCATGAGCGAGCGAAGGAAAAATTAGATACCTGCCTGCCTCATTTGCGAACATATCATTATTCTTATTCTAGGATTTGTTAGGCTGCCAGACACTCCTGGAGCACAACAAGTGGTGCGTCTGTGTGAGTCGTGCGGGCCTGAGTAGATTGAGAGTGCAGGGGCTGTCAATAGATGCATGGCCCAGTCATCTTCCCAGGGAAGAGTGGGGGAAAAAACAAACAAATGCATCTCATTATTGCAGCGCGCGCCTCTGCAGTGCTCTGGGTAACCCATCACAGTCCACACAGATTCAATTGCTTCTTTTAAATCAGTTTGAAGCTGCAGCCACATCTCATCTGTCTCAATAGGAGACCAAAGCCACTGGTCGGCTGTGCACACAGCAACAGCTCCTCCTAGTGGTCAGGATTGTTTGTTTTGTGCCAAAGAGATGGAGAGGAGCTGAACGGCTGGCTGGTTTGGCTGCTTGTGGTCCAGCTGTTTACCCACACATTAGCTGTGGATTTATCTCAGAATTCAGCAGCTATCTTCCTACCCCTGCTCCCCACTGCAGCCTGTCTGACACTCACTTTCCATTCTTGCCAGATCTCTTTTCTTCTCTGTCAGTCTTTCATGTCTCTCTCAAACATGTATCCATCCTGTACTTTCCAGCTCCCGGTTCTGTCTCTGAGCTCAGGCAGCCTTTGCACTTGATCTTTGATGAAAGAAAAACAACCTGAACGGTAACCATAGTTTCTGATTCTTTAGGCTCACTCACCTGCTTGAAGCTGGCACAATAACTCCATCATGTTCCTGCGGTTTGTGAGTACGCGATTGAGCCGATAGTCTACGTAAAGAGTGGCTCAGAAATCTCTTTGATGATTAGTTGGTGACAGATTTCTCCAGTTGCTGCCAAACAGTTTTCAGTCCCTTGTGTTAAAAGCTCTGTTTTTTTATGGAATTCCTATTTATGGTCAGATAAAAGGATTGTGGAGTAGAACAGTGGAGAAGTGAAGAAGGCTTTGATCAGTCCAGAAAGCACATATTTAGCTTGGGGCTGATCTGAGAAGAGAAGTGTTTGGTGTTTGCTATGATAGATTAGGACTGGATCGGTTTCATCACTATTTCATCTCTGCATTCTCTGCTTGTCCACAATTTGTATTCTAACTCAACAGAACATCAAACCTCGCTGTTGTAAATCACTCAAAAGCTGACAGCGTGACGTTCCAGTCACTCCCAAATCTTACAGGCGCCTATTATCATATCATTGCATAAGCTAATATCCATCTGTGATAGCGGCTGCTTCCACTAACCCAAAATTAGTTTGATGAATATGAGATGTGATTAATTTGAGACGTGAGCTGTTGTTTTTCTCCTCAGTTCCTCCTTCAAGGCCGCACTTTCAGGTGGATATGGCAACACCTTGGGTGGCAGGGAAAAAGTACACCGTCACCTGTGTAGCCCCTGACGCAAAGCCTGAAGCTGAAATCACACTTTACAAAGGTGAGTCATCCTTTAACTGTATTCAATGTGACAGAGATGGTCAGCCTGACTGGATAGAACAAAGGGCAACAGACCTTTCTCATATCCCACACTCTGAGATCTCTGTGGGTCAAAGCTTGAATATTCAAACGTGAAACGTTGCAGAGGATTAAATGCAAGTTCAGTAAAGATTTGTTGTTTCATAGCTTTGGAGCAGCAGAGTTGAAATGAGCAGACTCTACGTGGGAGGAAATAGCCTGAGCATTTGAATTTCCAATTTCCACTTACTTTACAATTGCATGTACAGTGAATGCATCACAAGTTTCAAATTGTTTACAAAAACAAACTGCAATTTCCTCATTTTCTACCTTTGCCTCTTCCCTCCCAGTCACACCTATTATTCTGTGAGTTTCTGTTGCAGAGAAGGAGGGATGTTGTATTGTTTTGTCCTGGTGTGAATTTGTCTTCAGGTTTGTGCTTGCAGGTCTGGAGTATACAGTATATATTTTTCTTTTTCTTGTTGAAATGTGCATCTTTATTGTGTTCAATAAAGTGCGAATTTCTTTTAGTGGTATGTGATCTCAGCACTGATATGATTTCATTTTTAGGACAGGTGTACTTAACCATGCACTCACACAAATATTTATCATATTCCATTATCAACACAAGAATAATACTTATGTGTCTGTTTCACTTGGACACATTTACACACCATATTCTCCCTTTTTTGTCTGCCTTCCCCCCATTGTGTCTTTCAGATGGAGTCGAGCTGACAGGTGCAGAGTCTTTCACCGTGTCTGGCTCAAAGGATAAGCTCCTGAACACGCATGCTGAAGTAACGTATGTGTTCGCCCGCCTGCCAGACTCATTCTCCTCACTCAACCAGCTCAATCTCTCCAAGTCTGTCTTTGTTACTTGTTTCCCCTTGTTTTCACCCCGTTCTTATTTTCTCCCTCTGTCTTAGTGAGTACAATGAATTTCGGCACACAGCGAACTGTTACTTGGCACTGTGCGATTGAATTAGCTTCTGTCAAATGCACAAAATTACATTCCAGTAGCGAGACCTATCGGATCCTAGCCGGTTTGCCAGGTGCCTATACATTAAACAGGGCCATAGATTACTTTAATCCTGCTTGTCTCCACTGTGTCAAAGATAATAACCCCTTGTCATATCCTGAGATAACATTGGTACTGAGGAGCTGCAACATTGTTCAGCTCTATTGCAGAGCAGCCAAGGTCTTAAGCAATATTGATGCTTCGTCCTCATATTCACACTGAGCGTACACAGCAGTGGGCCGTGTGTGATTGTTACGGTTGACATTGTACTGTAATTTGATACAGAAGACAAACTGAAAGGCTCAGAATAAATTTACTACTTGCAGAGTCTAGTGGATCTTTCTATGAACATCACAAAGTGCCTTTTTTGAATTATGTCTACATGGATCCTGCAAGTAGACAGACACAATGATGGAGGGCAAGTTGGTACATTGACTCAAGTACTGTGCAAGTGTGACGTGAAGAATTGTACCTACTGTAAAGTGTTTTTCTCTTTAACCAGTTATGAAACTGCCTCAATTGAATACTTGTGACTCTATATGACCTACAAAAGTAAAACTTTTTGCAATGCCTGTCATAACATTACATTATCCAAGGCAAAGTATCTCACTTAAAGGTAGGTTAGCCAGAAAAACGAAGCGTGGGAGATTTTTCTTTCCAAAGGATGAGCAAAGGCATAAGATGAGCTACCTTGTTCACTGGGGCTGCAAAAATCTCCCAAGTAATGAAAGGCTTAGCTACCTCTTCACAGCTACAGGTCAGAGGCAATGTTTTATAGTTTTGTTTACACTTAACATAAGTTATATCTGACGGCTACAGTTTTATTTCAAGGTAAATCCGGTCATTATCCCTTTGAAAAGACACCAGAGTCTGTTTGGGGATAAATGTGTATTAGTTGTTAGCAGTTCCAACAAAAAGACTCTCTGTAAGTTGTTCAGGGATGCACAATCACCAAAGGACAGAGTGATTTAAAAAATAATACTCCAAATCTGTATGCTAGCCCTTAACTGACCATGTATTCTAAGTCTCTTAAACTAGCTCACATTTACCAGCTTGCAACATTAGCTGGTGTAGTTAGGTGGTTAGCTAGCAGCACAGAGTTAGCTTAGCAGGTGCTCTATGTTAGCCAAATGGCTCAGATAGTCAACAGACCAAAGAAAATAGTGCATTTTAAACTGTATCTTTATTCTATGATAAAATGTCAGCTGTTAGGGGCGCCGTTGGCCTAGCGGTCTAAGCGCGCGTCCCATGTACAGAGGCTATAGCCCTCGTCACAGAGGTCGCAGGTTTTGATTCCAGCTTTGATCATTTATTGTATGTCCTCCCACACTCTCTGCTCCCTACATTTCCTGTCTCTCTTCAGCTGTCCTGTCCATTAAAGGCAAAAATGCCCAAAAATATAACTTAAGAAATACATTTTTGAAAAGTCAGCTATCTAATGTCATGTCTATGAGTAGCTATATTTACTATTCATAAGTGAGCAGTAAGGAAGACTAGATTATTAATGAGGAGAAGACTATGTCGGCAACAGTAACGAATGCATTTCAAATGTGTCATTCTCTCTATATTGTACATAAGAACCAGACAAAGTCAGACGCCATCTTTTGGCACTCTGAGGAGCTGCGGTGTTACCACATTTCACTATTACATTACTGTTAAAGGCTTTAAGAGTAAAATGCTATTTACACATTGCTTCAGCAGTATCAACAATAACAATATTAAAGCTACTGCAACAGACATTATTTTTGTGAGCCTTGGCTACCTGTGTGGTAAATTTCTTACACAAGTAGTATTCAGTGTTGAAAATATCCTCCTGCTCTCTTCACTGCTATTTAAACATATTACTAACTCTGACTCTGTAAAATTTAAAAAAAGGCACTTATGGTCTGTGTGAACTTCTGTCGTCTTGCTGGTGTTTACTCTTGTAGCTGATATAGAGGCATCAGTACTAATTTCAATGTTTCAAAACCAGCTAATAACTCCTCACAGGAGCTCTAAGTAAGATTTGGCTGCAGGACTTAACATGTGATTCATAATGTTACACATTTATGCTTTAACAAACCGTAAGATAAGAATCTGAATAGTTAACTATCCAGACATAATGAGCTGTTTTGAGCTGTAGCACTCTGTATGACTCATGTCTTTTATCCTTCCCATTCCTCCTGTCTTTCTGTTTCCTCTTGAAGGGTCACCGCTCTGAGCTCTGACAACGGGAGGCAGCTGGCATGTCACGCCAAGAACCCCGCCCTTTTCCGGCCCGTGGAGACCACAGTGACCATGAGCGTGTACTGTGAGTGTCTCAGCCTGTTTCTGAACTGACAGTTAACACACCAGCTGTTAAAAAAAGGAAAAGAAAAACACCTTTGCGTACGAACACTCAGGACCACACAGGAACCAAACCTTGGGGAGGCCCAAGGGTATCCGGCCTTGTGCACTCAGTCTGTGTTAGCGGTCCAAGGAGAAACATTCAACCTGAAGGCAAACTCACACCTACTTGAAGACAACACAAGTGTGACTGCCTCCAGTTCACAAGGCTGACCCTGGTGGGCTGAGATTGATATGACTAAAGAAGGACGCTGTTTTCTTACTGTAGAACCACATAACAGTGTTCGCAGCAGTGGGTGGATAATAGAATAATGCACCAACTCTCGATTAAATTTGAATTAGTTTAGCTCAGATTCATAGTTTTTCTCAGTAATCTTAAAATAATTTGCACCCCTAAGTCTTATTTCCCCAATGTTAAAGAAAACATACCCTTTATTAGACCAACAGAGATGGATTATCATCATCAGCAAGGCTTCAAGTACTGAATTTTTTAGCAATGTTATAATAACTAACACAGGAAGCTAAGGCCACCACAGATAATAATGATGAATCCTACAAAACTAAACCGAGCAACTTTTGTGCTCATCAGCTCAAATTAAATTTAGAATCCACTGAGGCAGAAGGGGAGGCAGTTTCTTTTTCTTTCATGTTATTATCACAAACCACGTGACATTATATAATAATACTATTTCTATGGCACACAAAGGTGAGCTGACACACTTTCTGCCTCTGTTTCTCTTAGCATTTGGTGTTTCTCTTTCCTCTCATTTCAGCAAGGCTACAGTGAAAGCCATTGTTCTTGAATGCACAAACAGTGTGTCACCACAGCCACTGTTTACTACAGTAGGTTTAGTATTTTCTACACTGTTGATCAGCCCTTGTAATTGATTGTTTCGGCCTGAGAGTCTACCCACCTGCTCCTCCCAGGCTTAAATCATGCTGTTGATTAAAGTGGAGCAGGGCTGCTGACACATTTAACAGTGAGCGCTCCCTCCAGATCAGCTGCCGTATTATCCACAGGCTGACTAGACACCCTAATGTTTTCTCTATCTATACTCCTCCGCCACTGCTGTTTTAAGAATCACCAATAACTGTGAGCACTCCTCCCTTTTCCTCTCCACCTCTCTGCTTTGTATTAAACAACATGGGCTCTGTGCTAAGTGCTAATGTTGCAGAACTCAGGACCACCGGTGCAGTCTTACTCAGCATGCCGGCCCATCAAAGCCAGTGCGCTGGCCATTTTCAGCCAGCTAGATTGTTAGCAAGGTGGCAATTTGTCACACTGGCCCAGGGTCTGCAGTCTGCTCTCTGAAACTGATTGCAGCAATAACAAAAGCCCGTCCTCCTCTATTTACTCCAAGTATTTTATGCAAGGAGGCTCTAATTTATTCATATTTCAGGCTTCCTTATTACCGTTTGAACATCTGTTATTTTGCTTTATGAACTGCATCCAGCTCAGTGCTCCCTTAATGCTTAATGCTTTCATCAGATCTGGACCTCTTATTCCACAGTCATGTTGAGTGTGCCCAATTTATCGGCCCCATCTGAACAAATAGAGACGCTCCGCTCTCAATTGCCCAGAGTGTTTTCATCGCAGAGCTGTTTCTTTTTTATGTTGTCCTATTGATGGTCATGCCATCCGTTGTTTCCTTGAGTGACTACATCCCTTCTCTTCTCTCACCTTTTTCTGTTCACTTTTCTATTGCCCTCCATGACATTCTCCTTTGTCAAAGCCCGTTTTTATTTTTGTCTCTTATTTCCCGGTAGTCCCACCTCAGCCTCCAGTCATTGTAGGTCTGTCGAGAGAGGAAGTTAAAGCGGGGAGAATGCTAACACTGGAGTGTGTGTCTCATGGTGGAAACCCCCTAGCCACTCTCCACTGGACCAAGGTAAAATCTTCTGCACCATCTGTTAAGGAGGCTTTGTAACACCCTGTCACACTGAAAAAAAAGCTACTTTAGTTTGAGAACTTGCAGTGTAAGTATCCCACTGTTCAAAGCTTCTGTACTTCATTGCCTGCGCCATATGGGACCGTGCAACTACTCAGACATTTTCTTGATGTTGTCTCTTTTTTTTTCTGAAAATATGAGTTCATGTGTTTGTCAGAATGGAGAAGTCATGTCTACAATTTGGGAGGAGGATGTTGTTGCAAGAAAGTCCAGCAGTACCCTAAACCTGAGGATCAGCCCAGTGCATAACCAAGCAGTTCTGTGCTGTGAGAGCGTCAATCTGGTGTCCCGGTCTCCCCTGTCTGTCAGCAGCAGAATTACTGTGCTCTGTGAGTGGAAAATAAAGTTTAATACAGCTCTGGAAAACACACCTATACACACCCACACAAACCCTGGCAGGTCTGGCAGCGCTGGATTATTATGGATATGGACATGAGGCAGAGGAGTATAATAAGAGCCTTACCTCCAAAACCAATTCTTTTGCTGTCCCAGCATATTTTCCAATGCTAACATCATTAATGAAACTAATGGTTATTATGGCTGCGGCCCATATTCCCGACCGCCTCCAGATTAAAATCACTGCATGCTCTTTCATAGCTTCCACACTAATTCAGGGGAATTGCTTCAGTGCACAATCCTGAGGCAGTGAAGCCTCCACTTTGTGTGACTGTAACGCCCATGGTTAATAGATTATACTCTTCTCTCTGAATTTAAAATGTTTGTTTCAGCAACAATAAAACAAATACTGAATTAATATTCAGCAGCCGTGGTGCGTTGAGTCTAACAATAGCCTGATTTCCACTACAGAGCCAGACAATGTAAGTCAGAGCCTTAAATGCTGCAGGATTGGCACACCTATTTTATGCAAATTTGCTCTGAATTGGGACAGGCCCTTGCAGATATCGCATGTAATGTAAAGGTGGCTGAAGTTACTCTAGTGCCCTCCTTTTCATCCCAAGTCCCCAACAGGCCCTGGTGTTGTGCCTCCCAGTCATTCATTCAGGGATGTTGAAATGGAGCTGCTGACTGCCTGACTGCGCTCTAGGCACTGGTTGAGGCTTGAGGGCACAGAATACGTCTCACCAGCGTAATATGAATAAGCCTTTTTTTTTTACCTTATGGCTCAGGCGTCATTTCAACAGTTTTTCTGTGCGGCATGCATAAATGCATCCCCTTCTGTGTCTCATGTGGGACAGACACAATAACACATAACATTTACATACATGACCCCTCCTTCCACATGTCTGCCGGCTTGGTCCCCAGCCTTCGTATCCCCCTGAAGGCTTTGTGCAGCTGCACCACTTTGCCCGCAGCTATTGTACCCTGTCTCCCCCCATGGTTAACACAGAGCAGACTTTAGAAACTACATTGAAAACCTCCCGAGAAAACAAGTTGCCACTCAAAGTGATTTTTCTGTCACACTCTTTGTGTTTCACTTCCAAAAATAGTTACGTTGCCACTGTGATCAGAATAGGTAGCTGTTGAATGTACTATTCATGGGGTGATATTTTTCCTGACTTTTCTTTTGTGTGTCTCCTCATGCATGTGTCTGGGTACATCAGTTGAGCCCGACGAGGTGACACTGTTGGGTTCGACCACAGCCATAGAGGGGCAGGCCTTGAGCCTGAGCTGCTACACATCCTCAAGTAATCCCCCTGTGCAGATTCGCTGGTGGCTGGGCTACAAAGAGCTCAACACTACCAGTGTCACTGTGGAAGAGGTGAGACTACACTACATGTTATTACTGCAGCATGAAGCTGAAATCTATCTGTCTAAGCAGGTAGACGGAATAATATCAGCAAGAGACGTATCATGCTGGTCAGTTTAGAGACACTAAGGTTATATTTTGTCTGTATTTGTGAAACCAAGAATAAAGCATTAAAGATAAAGTGCAAAAGCTTTGCCCTGAAGTCAAGCTTGCCTTTAGGGAAGCAACAAAAACTTTTAAAAAGCCTCACATCAAATTAAAAGAATCGTCAATTTGAAATGTGACCTCATGTGAACTGTTCCAGATGAAAGAAAACCGTATGAACCATGAGCAGCCTCTGAATAGGCTTGCTGCTGCTTTGCAAATGAATCAGCAGCTGATTCCAAAAAGAGTATTCTGCTGCTCTTCTCCTCTTTTGTGTATGTTAATAAGATCAAAGTGAATAAAAGCTGACACAGAAGATGAGCGTTATTAAACAAGCTCTTTATTCATCTGGCAGCAGCATTTTCATTTGATCTTACACAAGGCACTCGGCGTGCTGTGTGTGAGCTTTAATGCATCGGAAACAGTGTGAGGTTAATGAAGACTGACGCTCCTGTCCAGTGTCTTTGTTAGTCTTTCTGACTGTGGCTTTTACAGTAATCACCACAATAATGGCTTTAATAACCAGATGTGCTGCATAGGCATGACCACGATCAGGCAGGTGCAAAATGACGCGGTGCTCAATTTATAACAGAGAGTCAGATGAATATGCTTATTTATCACAGACCATGAACAACATCAGTTGTTACAGCAGCTAATTTGCCATCTGTATTCACCAAGACTAACCAGCGCAGGGTGTTTTTTCTTTCTCTCTCTCTCTCTCTCTCTCTCTCTCTCTCTCTCTCTCTCTCTCTCTCTCTCTCTCTCTCTCTCTCTCTCTCTTTTTTTCTTTGACCGCAACCGTCTGTCCCCAAACTGAACTGTCATGTGTGCTTTCGGTCTGCAGGGAGACCATGGTGGGATGACAACCATGTCCAACATGACCCACCAGGTCTCCAGGGAGGAGGATGGGCTCGAACTCACCTGTGAGGCTTTCAACAAGGGCACACACTTCTCCAAGACCCAGGTCACCAAAGTCAGTGTCTATTGTGAGTGAGCTCAAATCAGATTTTTATAAGCTGTTATAACCTGCATCAACATCAAGACAAAGGATGGAAATTAGGTTTAGCACCTTTTTTATACCACAGCCATGACCGTCCAGTTAAAGTCAGCTGTAGTTGTATTGCTGTATGTTGAGAAATACATGATTCAAACATGTCTTGACCTTTTCCAGGCCTGCTTTGGCATATCATGTTACTTTTCTTTCTTTCAAACTGAAAAAAAATATTGCTCATTGAACTTTATTTACTTCAGGTAAGTGCTAGTTGCTTAATAACATCTAAATAATCAGTCTGCAACACATTAATATATTTAGAATTAACTCAAACTGTGAAAACACAACCTACTGTATTTTTTATAGACCCTCCTCAGAAGATATGGCTTGAAGCTCCTTCTCAAGATGTCCCCCTTCGTTCAGGGACCCCAGTCCGTCTCATCTGCTTCTCCACTGGAGGAAATCCCACTGGGACCCTGACCTGGTTCAAGGTTGGTTTGTACTGTATTTGTTGGTCTGCCTTTATGTGCCAGTGTGAGTCATACTGTTTGCCACAGAGTACACACACTTCTTTATGATATAACCTTCCTTCATGTTTCAGAATGGAAGGGTTGTGTCTGATGCATTGAAGCAGACATCCTTTGACCGAGGCGTTGCTCGAGAACTGGTCCAGGTCCTGACGGCCAGCGACAACATGGCAACCTATCGCTGTGATGCCAAAAACGAGGCAAAGAAGTCCATCTCTGCCCACACTAAGCTCTCGGTTCAGTGTGAGTCAGACTGGACCTCTAACATCAAAACACAGCCTCAATTTGATTTCAGTCTAACTCAGCTGAGTGAGAAAGCACAATACCAGATAACTGGATTTGATATAAACTCATTTACACAGATTCTCAGCGACATCATTCTATGCTCTTTCTTTTGATATTGTTAGCGGGTTAAGATTAAGTTTCTTGTTTGCACCATGCTTCTCCAGTTCCAGCAATAAGTGTCAAGATCACCACCAAACAAAAGGAGCTACGCCGGGGTCAGATGCTGAGTTTGGAGTGTCTGTCTGGAAGCAGTAACCCAAAGGCCAGCATCTCCTGGAGCTTGGGTGCACTCAGGTTTGGCCCCTCAGTGGCTGAGAGACCCATAGCTACAAATGACACATTCTGCAAAATTAACTATGCCTGATTTGTAGTCTCAATTACTGATGTTTACTCCGTTAAATGTGGAAATATGCATGATCGTTTTGTGAACTTGAACTCACCAGTTCACTGGGTTTTTGCATGTGTTTGTGTCCTAGCTTCAAGGGAGAGGAGCAGCCGCCAAGCAAAGCTCAGTTTGGTGGTGTGTCAGTGCGTAGTTTTCTCTCCCTCAATCTGACTTCACAGCATCACAACCAGAGGATCATTTGCCAGGCCTACAGCTCCGTGCTATCGGAGGGTGCTAACACATTCTTCAAACTTGATGTGCTTTGTAAGTAGAGCTGTAATAGCTTGTGCATGTCTTTCTTTCTTTCTTGGTTTGCTTGTTTCCTTTCTTCTTGGCAACTGACCAAGAGATGCGTTTTTGCATAAGTCCTAAACCATGCATAATGATGATCTATGAGGGTGCAGATTTGTACTGCTTTACTGGTGTACTTTCCGCTCAGAAATGTCAGTGTATTGAGTGCGTATGCGTGCATGTGTTCTGTTTACTGGAAACCTTTGTTGTGATTTGTGGGTCTGTTGAGCTCTGCGGCAGTGTGTCCTAATTGTGCATTTGCTTTGCTGCATGGCCATGTTTGTCTTTGATGCCATTTCACAGGCAGCAGCCAGCCCATGCTTCAAAGCTCGGTGCTGTGTATGAGCATGAAGGAATGTCACTGTGTGTTTGTGAGGAGCTGCAGTTGGACAACAGTACTGTCACTCGTTGTTTTAATGCCTGTCCCTCTCCCTCCCGCGCTGCCTTACACCCCCGTCGTCCAAGTATGTGAAGTTGGTTAGATTCAGAATTATTGGTGGGATGTCGACTTTCTACTGGTTTGACTCTCATTATCTTCTGTTACAGCTTTCGTGCTCAACATGTTTTGTGTCTTTGTGTTCTCCTTCTTTGGTTCTTGACATTCTGTGTGTCTGAGTTTGTATTTGTGTCTCTGCTCATGTTTTTTTTTTGGTGTTTACCCAACTTACTGCAGTGGTATTCATGCGCTGTTTGTGTGTTAGACCCGCCAGAGTTCAACCTGGAGCAGCCAACACAGGTCCAGGTGGTGGAGGACGACGTGGCAACCATCCCACTGCTGGTCTCATCTAACCCCGAGGAGGTCTCCTGCATTTGGCTGCACCGCAGGGAGAAGCTGGTCAAAGGTGATGCAGGGCGATGTGATGGCTCTATAAACCAGGTCCTAGTTGAGCTGAGCCAGCAAGTAAGCACTCAGCTCTGCCATTCAGGGTCTGAATAAAACATGGCAGGTTAGCCGGCATGGGACCCTGCCAAATGTGATTCTCATTATGGCTCTAATGTATGCAGTCTAAATGAGGATTGCTGTCTCTCTGAATACAACACAACGCTTCTAAAGCTGGCTTCTCCTCCAGGCCCGTGTCAGCAGGGCCCTGCTGCACCCACTCTCTTTCTGTAAACTCCGTTAGCTCCATCATGCGCAGCTCCCACCATTAAATGACTGTGTACTTAATGTTGAAGCCCACCTATTACATTTTGAGTGCTGTGGTACAGGAGGCGTCGCTCACACAGCCTATTGTTGGCTTGATGTGGGAATCCAGCCAGGCCAATCAATAATGCAGGATTAGATGTCACTTAGAGACCGGTGGCCAGAGGACATGTGGTTGATGAGCGTGTAATGCATACTTAATTTACCATTGGTTTGCATGTATGTGTGTATGTGTGTGTGGGTGTGTGTTTCCATGTTTTTTAAAAAAGAGGGGGATCTGCGCTACCACTGGTCAGAAGACAACTCCCTGGAGATCGAGAATGTGACAAGGAAGGATGCCGGAGTTTACACTGTCAAGTGTTCAAACGAAGAAGGTGTCAACCAAATCTCCATCATGCTGGACGTTCAGTGTAAGAACCTGCACACAGAGAGCAGAGGAGCACACACATGCATAATTGCAACAACTCACATGTCGAGGTTTGTTGTGTGTTCTAGTCGAAGGCTTTGTAATCTGTAATCATGAAAACAAAGCATATCACATATTTTATCAAAAGTAAAAAAAAAGGAACACCAATACTGTAGATCAGACCTACTTGTATTTAACTGGTGCCTCGTGAGCTGAATTCAGCTTTTTAATGATCTCAATCTTGGTCTTTGATCATCCAGCATAGAATAACTTATTTTATTAAAAGCTTGAAGTTAATAGATTGCTGAAGAGGGTGGGATTTTTGGAGAGGCAAATTGGCTTAATAATAAATGCAACTCTGTGCTATATGTAAACAACAAGTAACGTATCTTTAAGATTTAAAAGTGCATTGTTATTACATTTCATTTGTAGAGAATACAAATGTCCTGTCTCTTCACACGTCACTTTTTACACATTTTCTCTCCTGAATGAGCGTGCTGTGAATCCTGTCAAATCTATTAAAGCAGATATAGTTGGCTGCTGTTCCATGTGTTTATTTTTTACCTTTTATAATGACTAATTAAAGTACTCAAGAGAACTTACGAGAAGCCAAATGGACAAAAAAATAAAGAAAAATAAGATTCAGAGAAATCAGGTCATTCATTCCTCCAATCCTTTCATGACTTATTGTAGTGAGCTACATCATCTACTTCGATATCTGCTAAATAACCTTCCTCTCATTGAAAGAGCAGAATCATTTTTTTGAGTATGGAGAAAGTGTTCATTGAGTGAATCTGACTTAAATCTGTAGGCTGCTGACAACATGTTTTTTTTCATACTTGTGTCAAGGCCATCAGTGCATCCACACATACTGACATTCACTCAAACAGCAACATTGACTTTCAGCTCCTGTACAGCAAACATGCCTCATTCATTAGGCCTCCATACAAGGCCACGCACCCTCACAGCTGCCCCAGGCCCAGCCTGGAGCTCCAGCCCTGCTGCCCTGATACTGATGATTTAATAATGGAAGTGTTGAAAATGTAGGTCTGCCCGTTCCTCCAAAGCCCATGGTACATGCCTAATGGATTCTGTCGTCCTGATCTGACTGGGCTTGACAGTTGTAGATATCCATAATGCATACAGTATTGTAGTAGCTTTTATGGGTGGCGGTGTAGCCCACTTAACAATGTCGGTCTTGGTTAGTGGGCCATCATGGGTGGATCCCACCAAACACCAGAGGTCTGAGTCTCTGAAGTGTCTTCCACCACTGTTCTTCAAGTGCGAACATAGGTTTAGACATGTAGGCACTAATGGCCTTATTGTTGAGAGTACATGGCACCCATGGGAAGAATGAAAAGCTTGTGAGGTAGAGGCTGATAAAGACAAGAAAAAGAGCGGTGCAGTCTGGAAGGAAAGACGATGTTATCAAGTGAAGGAACGTTGGTCAGCCTGTAATGGTTCATATGAGGATGTTGGGGGCCTTTCAGGTCACACGACCAACTCTCAGAAGCATCTGTAATCCACAAACATGTAGAGAAGTCAATGGTGCTGAATCTGAAACACAGAGGCCAATTAAAACAGGGTCATGAACAAGTTCAAAGGAAAATGATTGTAAGAGTAATTATAGCACTGCGGCATGTCTGTTTAATGGGTTGGCAAATGATTTGACCCAGGTTGGCATAGTAACCTTTGGTCCTGCCTTAACCTCGTTCTGTTTGTTTTTTGCTCACAGATGCTCCCGGTGTCAAGGCAGAGAAGGACCCAGTAGTGGTGAACCTTGGGGAAACAGCAGACCTGATATGTGTGGCAGATGCCAACCCCATTATTTCTGGCATGTTCTCTTGGAAATTGCCGGTGAGACTTTGGATAAACACACACACAGGAGCACAGCCATCCCCTGAATTATATTTCCTTTATCCGGCTCTTCCTTTCTATTATTTTACCCGTTCTTACCGTTTATCACTGGCCTTTCTAAATGCACAGACGCACCATATTTCACTGGCTGTAACTATCCTTCCACCCCACCTCTTCCTGCTCCACACTCAGCCCAAATCCAGAAAAATAGCTTTCATTACTGCTGCGTGACTAAAGGGCACATTTGTCAATGTGGCGTGGTCTCTGTATCTGCTGATGCCTTCTCCGGTCTAACCCACCCCCCGGCAGTACTGCGTGTCCCGCTTTCAACCAGCCCAGCCCCCTCCCTTTTCCTCTTTCCCTCTGGCTCTCCAACCCTTGGCATTATCTTCCTCCATCCTCAGAGCTTGTTCCCCTGACGCCCCCCTACCCATCCCCATCTCGAGCCCTGATTGTTTCCTGCTTAACTGTCTACCTGTCTTGCTCTCCCACAGCCCCCCTCTCCCCCTCCTCAAGCCCAACAGAAGAGAGGGGCTATGTATTGAGCAATAGCTGCTGTCTGCCACTTATTCTCCCTCACTCTGTCTTCCACAGGGGGAAGGGGAGGATGAGATGGGAGAGGAGACCCAGGAAGACGAATCTGGCCTCCTGACCATCCATGATGTGACGCGGGCTCACGCTGGGCTTTACCAGTGCACGGTTGATAACGGCATAGCCCCCTTTGCTACTGCTGATGTGCAACTGGTAGTGCAATGTGAGATTGTCTGACGTGCATAGACAGTTATCTGTAGCAACATGCACTTGTTTTTGTTCCCGTCAATAAATACACGTGTACTTTTCCTGATGCATTGTGTCTCGTTTCTGCATGAATAACCCCCATGCTCATCTTGTTTCGTGTAGTCAAACCGGAGCTGCAAAAAGGAGCCCAGTGGAGGAAAGTAGCCAGCAGAGGGGATGGCACTACTACAGCTGAGCTAGTGTGTCAGGCAGAGGGTATTCCACGAGTTGAATTTGCTTGGGAGAAAAACGGTTTACGCATGGACTTTGCAAATCCCAGGTCTGAGAGTCAGCTTTATTCACTTTAAATTCTCTTCTTTTCCATCCTTCCCACTATTAACTTCACTGCTACTGTCAGCATTTGGTTGCATATTGATGAAGATTCACAATTAAATTAGGTTTTATCCTAATATAATACATTCTATTGCTATTTCCTGCTATTTCACCATTAAATCCAGATTTAGTGCATTTTATTCTTCGCTTCCCACTATGCAAATACCTGTTTAATGCTTCTTTGATGTGTGAAATTGGGTGACTTAGTGCAATCTGCAGGACATCACAATCCTTGCCGTCTCCCTGCTCAGGATTTATCTCTCTTTCTGTGTGTGTGTGTGTGTGTGTGTGTGTGTGTGTGTGTGTGTGTGTGTGTGTGTGTGCGTGTGCGTGTGCGTGTGTGTGCGTGCATGCTGCAGGTATGAGGAGCGCACCGTGAGGGAGGGCTCCTTCCACACCAGCACAGTCCAAGTAGTGAATGTGAGTGCGGCTCTGGACTATGCGGTCTTCAGCTGCACGGCTCACAACACGCTCGGGGAGGACAAGTTAGACATCCAGCTCGTCAGCACAAGTACTGTGTACATTTGAGTTTATTTTGTGTTTGTGTGTTTTTCCAACATTCTTTCAATGTCCTTCAAAATTATGCAGTTTTCAAACTTCCCAGGAGCTAAGTAGCAAACATTTCTATGGTGGATCTGTTGGTCTTTTCATGATTTATTTGGTGTTAGATGTTGAAACTTTCTTTTTAAATAAAGGAACATTCAATCCTTAAGTCCAGCCTCTAAAAAACAAATTCAGTGCCCTGGGATATCAACAGTATCACTCAAATTAGTCGTCCAGTGTTACCTTAAAAACAACTACAACAGTCAAATGTCACTTCTTTCAGTTTACGCTCCAGCAATTCTATTTGTCTGTTTTGTCAGAGTGTCCACCATGCATCCCAGAACACAGCAGGTTTGGGAGGTAAAAACAGGACATCACTCAGCCCCCGTCAATAATTCATATCGTAGGTTCTGATGTGTTGCAGAAAATGTTGCTGGCATGGAGGCCGCCCCTTCCACCATCCTTGCTTGTAGGCCGGTGAGATGCTTGGCAGAGAAGATCCATACAGCCAGGATGACAGCCAATGTTTAATCCCACAAAGTTTACCTTTTGATTTATTTGGATGGTGGGATGGATGTAGGGATGGTCAGACTCGTCCGTGTGGTCAGGACTGAAGCTGATGTTTATCCAACTGCTTTCTACATGATGTAAATACTAAGATGTTTACATTTAGAAAACCTTGATCATAGAAGAGCTGGCATGAGGAAGAGGTTACAAATAGTGAGTTGCTTATTTCCACATCCTGATCTGTGACTCATAGTCACATAATTGTACAATGTATATTACAAAGTATAACAAACATGGATAAACACTAAACATTTAGAGGACAAAGCTGGTAGAGCCATAAGAAAGGAGAGCAGAGAGGTCTGTGCTGAGGATCAGTATGTTTTTGATTGAATCAAGTGACTCTTATGTCAACTTGTCTCTTGTGATACTGGGCTCTTAAACTCATACAGGGCTTGTTTTGCTCTTTGGAATATTTGGAATATTGTACACAGACATATGAATGAGTGTTTCCAGTCTTACCGACAAAGTCTCCTCGACCTTAAGAGCTAAAGTCAGGCTTCTACCCATTGAGCACTAACCCGGATTCCACCATTGAAAATTGATTGTGTGAACATCAGAGACCTGATTTCAACCAGTAAATGAACTGGTGAAATTACATGTATAGCATGTGCATGTCTTTGTTTAGCAAACATACTTGGTTCTATAATGTTGATAATTGTTCATTTTAGCATTGAAAGGATGACAAAAATAATGACAGTAGCTACATTTCTCCTATATCATTTTGCAGCATTGGTTGAAATCCAGTCTACAGAAAGGAAAATTATCAATGCAATTTTTAAATCATTCACATGCCCTGGTACTTCAGCTGTAGTCGGTTGATACCTGATGGAATGGTACGTGATTGAACTCAGTGGCTAACAGTGGAGAGCTGAGGGCTTATTTGCGTAAGGTTGTAGGATCAAATTGAGCTTACTTGTTTAATATTTTAGTTGTTGACTCATTTGTTGCACAGTGATACATTTATGTTAGCTGTAATAAATAAAAGATGTCTTAAAAACCGCTTTTAGCAAATTTGCTGGTGCAATCTGGTCCAAACATACAGTAACTGTTTAACCAATGTCTTCAAAAAGACGTTGAATAAACTGACTTTTGAACATATTTTCAGTATCTTTTTAACTGTGTCTATAGATGTTCTTTCAATGTCTGTTAATGGAAAAATGTGCACTGGAAGAAGAGGAAGGAGGGCAAAGAGTTAGCCGACTGAACCAGAGCTACCAGAGCCCAGAGGAGTGTTTATGTGCCTTAGCGTCCATCTTGCTGCATGTGATTGTTCGCTCCAGCAACACAGTAAACATAATGTGTAGTTCCATCAGTTTTTGTCGCCTTCCTTCACCCTCTAGTGGTAGAAAAATCACCTAATGCAGCTTTAAATTGGTGGCAAATGATCAAAGTCAGTGGTTAGGGCACATGACATGTAGGGATTATGCATATCACGTACTTGGCAGTTGTGCACAAATCTTTCCTTTGGTTTAAATTTGGCAGCATCTCAAAATAATTGCGTCTACGGTGCTTTGTCCAAGGTTTTATCAGCCTTTTCCAGCTACATTACAATAGTGTCAGATTGCCATTGAACATGCAGAAACTGGAGAGAGTTGTTGCTCCTGAGTGTCGGCCCTTTAAGGAACTTCTTCCACCGCTCTATCCCTACCTTATCATTTAGCCCATAGCACTACTTCACTTACTCCCTTAGATAATGCTGCAGTGATACGCTTTGCTCTCTCCGGCATGCTTAGGCTTTTCTGCCTCCGAGTGTATCCTTCCACCGCTGCCGCTATCAACACAGTCCTGCTCTCAGCAAAGGCCCACAGCCATCATTGGGCAGATTTAATGTTTACTATAAAAACCATAAAATACAATCCAATATTGGCCCTGTTTGTTCCCCAGTTGTTTTTTTAGTGCTGTGAATATTCATAATTAATCTGACGCAGTGATAATACATTTTATATGCTTCCTTATCATTTTAAAGCCCAAGAGGAAGAGAGTGTTTTTTTTTCTCTCAGCATGACGCTTTTTGGATTTGAAGGAGACGAGATCCAAATAAGACTGACCTCTTTGCCCCGGAATCTTATGAGTGGAGCTGATAGTGGGAATTATTTACTCTGTAAACTGGGCTGCAGCCCGGAGCCAAAGACGAGAGGAGCATCCCTTTCTCATGTTGCTCCTCAGCTATCTCTCCTCCTCCTCCTCCTTTCCTTCACTATCTCTCCCTCTGCCCCCAAAACCACCCTTCTTCTTCTTTTTTTTTTTCATGCTCCAAATGCAAAATAATCCACTTTCCCTTCACTCCCCTGACTGAAAAAGTGCCTCGTGTCAGACTGAAGGCCTGGTTAGCCTGCTTTGATCTCTGGCCACAATATTGATAGTAATCAAGAGGCTTCTTCCTTCATTGCATGACTTTGGTTGGATGGATTGGACAAATTGCAACAATCAGCCATAGCTCTGCCCATGTTTTTTGATCAAACATACCAACAACAAAGCTCAACCTCAGGAACACAGTTAAAGAGTGATGCACTGTTAAAAAATGCAAAGCTGTTGCTGTCAAAACAATGTTCTTTGGAGGCTTGTGGAATAAACTGTGAGAACAGATAAACTGTGAAAAACCAAGATGTTTATTTGCCCACTGACAAGCTAGGAACCATGTTTAACATTTCTCTTTGCTGTTTTCTATCATTTCTTATTAGTGGTAATGACCAGTTTCATCATCACAATGTTCATCTTTAAAGTATGAGACCAGTGTCTCAGCCTCAAATCATTAGGTTTTAAGTATTCACATAGTTTGCCCTAAGTTAAGCAGTAAATACTCGTAGCTCATGAGAATAATAGTGTTTACAAACTCAGCTGTATGATCAATGAGTGTAAGAATATCTTCAATCGTTTTACCGCCTCTTCTATTTCTATCGAGCAGCACATCAGCTCTGTACTTACTTTTTGTATTATCATTTTATCTATTTATAACTTGTGCAAGGCAGAGAGGCTGTAGGGGAAAAACGATCCTATAGGCCAGCAGGGTCCTGTGTGTTATTTCAAACTCTGCAGATAGAACCACTCCACTATCTCCTTTTCTTATTACCCGAAGCCTTTTTCAAATAGCCACCTGTCAAGGGAAGGTGTTCGGCTCTTGGTCATTATTTATAGATTATCGAGAGCATATTTGCTTCTTCAACTGCTTTTCTTTCTTTCTCTCCCCTTTTCAGATCGCCCAGATCCTCCTTCATCGTTTCGGCAAGTGGGCGCCACCCACAACTCGGTCACCCTGGAGTGGATGCCTGGCTTCAATGGAGGATTGTGGCAGAGATTTCGTATAAGGTGCAGCTTCAAGACAGTAGAAAGAATGACTCTCTGAATACAGACATGCACATTAACTTCTAATTGACAGATACCGTTGGGATCAGTTGGCCAGTTTCCTGTACGTGGACGCTTTTCCTCCCAGTGCTACCATCTTCACCGTCACTAACCTGCAGCCTGTCACCACCTATAACTTCTCCGTCAATGCCCTCAATGCAATGGGAGAGAGCGGCTATGCTGACAACAATGCAGTACTGACCGTCTCCACCAAGGGTCAGTTTGGAGTAACCCCTCCTTGACATGGAAACAACTCTACTGTGTAAACATGAGATTATTTAGAATAAATTAAACACCGTGTTTAGAGTTGAAAAGTTTCTCTCCTCTTTTTCAGAGAGGCCAGGAGAAGGAGAAGTCCCAACAGACGATGACTCAGTCTCACAGAGTAAGTCTTTTTATCACAACTCCCTGAAAAAGCTCTTAAGGGCAGTTGGAAATTGCTGTTTGCACAGCAGCTAGCTTCATTTGGCTAAATCATGTTAATGTATGCACCTCCAAGGCTGTTAATGTTTGCTCTACCAGAGTAGTGGTTGTCATGGCAGCCACCCCATACTTTTTCCCCTCTGCTAGTCTTTAATCAATAAAGACAATTGAGAGAGTGGTTGGGTCTGTCTCAGTCAGTTTTTATCTTTCCCAATTTCCATATTACTCCCTCTTTAACTTTCATTGGTATGCACTGAGCTAATGTTGCTGCTGCTTTGTGAACCAGGTGGGAGAGGACTGCCGGCCTATTTGACTGTAGTGTTCACAGTGGTGTTTGGAGTCCTGCTGGTCTTTAATTCTTTGGGTTGTTTCTTTGGATTGAGGTGGAAAAGGAGGCGAGGACAGACAGGTAACTACCAAAATCTTTCATCTTTGTGTAGCACTTTTTTCACACTTGAAGTTTTGACATTTTCACGATCATTTCAGGACATTTAGGTCCTGGTATTTTCAGGAACTCGCCTTTCACACGTGCACCTCACAGTGGAAGATTTTCTCTACTCTCAGAACTCAAAGTGTTCTGTTTGGTGATGGTGAGATGTGGGTGCGCAGGAGGTGGAGTCCTGCTTCCCACACCACCCTCACAAACTGCCTCACTGATATAAACTCCTGGATACAAACTAACTTCCTCAAACTCAAATGTAATAAATCAGAAATTCTTATCATAGGCCCAAAATCCCTCACTTCCACCTGCCTGGACTTCTCACTCACTATTGATAAATCCACTGTTTCAACATCCACCCACACTAACAATATTTTAAAAACTGCTTTCTTCCATCCCAAAAACATCGCCGTCTCCGCCCCTCCCTTTCCTTTACCGCCGCTGAAACTCTCATCCACGCCCTCATCACCTCAAGACTCCACTATTGCAATAGCATCCTGTACGGTTCACCCAACACCCTCCACAAATTACAATACATTCAAAACTCAGCTGCACGCCTCCTCACTCACTCCTACTCCAGAGACCACATCACCCCAGTCCTCCAGAACCTCCATTGACTTCCCATCACCTCCTGAATACAGTACAAGATCCTCCTCATCACCTACATCGCCCTCAATAACCCTCCATTACCTAGCTCCCTCCTACCTCACCGACCTTCTGCAGCCATACAATCCCTCCCGCAACCACCACTCCACCAATGCCAACCTCCTCACCCCCTCAAACCAAAGCACTGAACCTGGGAGGGACAGGGCTTTCTCTGTCGCTACCCCCACCCTCTGGAACTCTCTCCCCCAACACCTCAGGTTCTCTCCCTCACTCACCAAATTCAAATCCAGACTCAAAACCCACCTATTTACAAAGGCTTTTAACCTATAATTGATTGATTTTTGTTTCCACGCAACAGTGGAAAACACGATACTGACATATGAGTATAAGGCAGAGAAACTATTCTCAATGTAATCAGTGACATCAGAAAATGTTCATGACTATTACGTGCCTTATTCACATATCAGCTCACCCTGATCCAAAGCAAAAATGCGGTGACCAGATGAATCATTGAAGTTTCGCACATGCCTCCCATCCAAACAATTTCAGGAAATCTTCCGGAGTGCAGTGCATATGTGAAAAGGACTTATGTGATTATGTTTCCTACATCACTTCCTGTCAGTATGACATCCTGATTCTTGAACCCAACCGTAAAAAATTAGCTTCAACCGTGATACAATTATCGGCTCACACTCTCACCCTCTTCTCATCTCTTCGTGTCCTTCTGTCTACCCTGCTTCCTCTTCCTCTGCTCATCCTCTACCCCCTAAGCCTCTACCTCCTGCCACATTCATCCGTCAAAGCTGTCACATCTGTGTTTCATCCATATCTTTTATCTCATTTGTTGGTTTTATGTCCTTCTTCTATCTCTCCTTCTGTCTCTTTCTATTTGCCCCCCAGTCTGACTGTCAGGTTCTCTTGTGTGTCTATATTATTTTGTGTTTTTTTCTCTGGTTTTTACATAAATCTTAACAGTTTTCACTCTCTCTCTCTCCAGCCCTATTACTGCACTGATCAATTTTAGCCCTCATGACATGATGCTCCCCTCTTCACTTCTAATTTTCCTAACACTAAGCCTCTTTTTTTCCTGTTTCTGTGTCCCCCTCCTGCAGGGGGTGGAGGAGACAGCAGCGTGTTAGACGGGAAGAAGAATGAAGAGAAGGGGTAAGTTAAGACCCCGCAGTAGAAGTAATAAAGGAACACACATCCAATCCACTCTAAGAAGTGTGAGGCCTGATCCATTGGCTGACCCAGCTACTAAAACAGCCAGGCAGGCAAAAAAGAGCCTCAGTCAATATCCATTTATATTAGTGTCATCAAACTCGCACTGGAATCCTCAAATAAGCCACATGATACAATATGAAGAACTTCAATTTTGCAGGACAGAGGTCGTATGTGTGCTGAGATTTGACATTCCTCTTAGTTGATCCTGGGGATTTGGAGTTTATTGGATGAGATAAAGCATTGGTTTGATTCCCTGGTGAATGTTAATTAATTGTTGAAACAAATCTTAATTCTGTAGGTCGATATTGAAGAACTGTTTATTGAGATTTTAGGTATAACACATAACTTTGTTGGATTTAGACAACTTTCAAACACGACTCCTTTAAGTTTTTCTTGACAAAAAAAAGCTGAAGTTGATAACAGAATATTATCTCTCAATGTAGGTCCAGCCAGTCAACTGTAAACAACTCCAATAAGTACGAAAGTAGAGAAAAGATCAACGCTGCGGCCCAGCGAACCCTCCTTATTGACTCTGGGTCTGAAACAGAGAGCAACGTCTATGAGAGCTACGCAGCGGTGAGTACAAGAGAGAAGGGGGGATGAGAGAAAGAAAAAAGCCTTTAAGAGAGACTCACAAAGGGAAGGCAGAGTAAACAAGATGAGGGGGAAGGAGGTTAGGAAGGGGTTGAAGGGATCTGGCAGAGAAAAAGGAAGTGGAGAATTCAGCCATAACACGGAAAATGGATAGATAAACTAATGAAAGCTTTAGCTGTGCATAGAGATGGAACACGGATCAATACCTCACTATTAGCATTCAAAATACACATCGATCTCAGAGGAATTATCATTTTGTACTTAAAACGGGCCAACAAGGATTTGAACCCTGAAGAAAACTGTTGAGTGAGGCAGAAGAAAATGGAAAGCACTGTGCTGTCAGGATGGGGTATAATGAAACCTCAAAGTCCCACAGAGGCAGGCGCATTCTCCTGTGATTTAAATCAACACGAACCTGAAAGAGTTGGTTCAGCCAAATTACTCCAAAAATATCTCACTCATTTGCATGTTGTGGTATCCTGCCGCGGGTGCAGATATTTTGGTTTTATTTGCCCCTAATACCTGCCCATGAGATTTCTGTCTACACCAAAACATTGTGTGGGTGGTCCTAACAGAAGTAAAAATAACAACATGTCCTGTTACTGTGAATATTTCACAGACTTGATTTGTTAAAATTATTGGTACCAAGTCTCTTCACCTGTGACCTTTAAAAGTAAGAGAATCTAGCCCTCTAGTGGATCTAATTAGGAAGGAAAATAAAGCTGAGCTTATCTACACATTGTGTGGGATTCAAACAAATGAATAAAAGCTTTTGTCTTTTCATGTGAAATCTTTACTATTTATACGTGCTTTGCTGCTTAAAAATCTTCAAATGTCTACGGATGGATTTTTACACTGCATGTACTTCATGTCCGTCTCAGGCGTCAATACGAGTTTTGGTGACAGGTTCTTCTCTGTTTTCTTGTTTTACAAATATCTGTTTAACCCTCCTGTCATGTTTGTTTCTTAGGGACAGCAATAGTGAACCTGGGTCAATTTGACCCAAGGCATATTTAATGATTCAAAAGTGTCAGAACCCAAAAAACCCCAATAAACTTTTTTTTTTAAATCTCATTATCAACTCATTTACTAACCATTTAAATCAATATTTAGTGCAATGGTGTATTTTCATTCTCACAGATGATGGTTCAATGAGGATAACTCACTCGTTTTTTTATGAACATTCATGTTAAAACTTTTTTTAATGTACATTGGAAAGCCCTAAATATGAATACAATCGTTTCATATGACTTAGATTTTTGTTAATTTTATTTTGTTTTTTATTTTTATTTTTTTATTTTATGAAGTGATGTTGATAAATTGTTCTATATGGCCAAAGCGCAAAACCTCCTATCTGCAAATTTTACATTTGCAGATAGGAGGTGTTGTGCCTCAACATATTCCCACCAAATGTGACTGTAGGTTTTGGTCAGGTGACTTTTCTGTCACAATGAAGGGCGGGATTACCTTGGAGACGGACTGAAAATGTGCAGCCTTCCTTGTTCTCATCATGTAAAGTGAAATTCGCAAATCAGAAAATTATGCAGATAGGAGGTTTTGCATTTTGGCCATCAATATGTTGATTGTGCCAATTAAGCCAAGCTGGAGAAGTTTCATACTGAAAAAATACATTTAACATTTTTCTTTGGATTTTTGAATTTTAAAATGGGTCAAATTAACCCGCAACATAACAGTAGGGTTAATAGAATGTGTGCTGTAAACATCCCACTGGTGCGTCATTGTTATTTGAATATTTTGTATCAAATCACATAGCCTGTCATAAATTTTAGTTAAGATATACTGTTGTACATTTGGACATGGATTTGTATTGGTCTTTTTTCCATGTCTACACAAACGTTTTTAGAGAATTCAAAGTCATGGAAATGTATTTGCAAAAACGTGTATGAAACTTTGAGAGATAGTTTAGCCAGAGGGTTACTAGCATGACAAAGAACTATTAACATTAGGAACTGAGAAAAACTAAATTCATAACAGCATATATCAATGGTGTCCTTTGCTGGCCACTCTATTGGCTTCCCACAGCCCAATCAGTTTATAGAGGCTTACATTACCAATTGCTAACACTTGGCCCTAACAATCCTCCCTAACAGGGTTGAGCACTCTAACCATTAAACATTATGAAACCATCACATATAGAGAACAATGTTGAGCAGTGTACTTGAACGTACCACAACATGCGCTTTTTCTGCCGTTTGAATCTCACAAACAAAATACACCTAATACTGTTGGCAGCTTCCCTCCAGACATGGTAGAAGCTTTAACCTGCGATATGACGTCATAGAAAGCTTAAGAGGTGTGGAAATGTGAGGCAACCCCCATATGATTCAGATTTCCCATGATAGACGAGGAATTTGCTCATGACATTGAAACAAAAACTACGAATAAAAGTAATTGACACATCCACTATGTTTGTCTGTCATTACTATGTCAACCTGTACTGGTAGAATTATCCACTAGGTTTAACACAGAACACAAACAGACCTGGAGTAGTACTGTGTATTCTGTTATCTCAAGATGTTAGTGGAACACCCTACCTGAAGATCTGAGGGCTGCACAGAGCATAAACATTTTTAAGAGCAAACTCAATAACTACCTTTTTAGTCTCCCTTTTAACTGAGTTTTATTCTTCTAATAGTTTTATTTATTTATTTATTTATTTATTATCTAGTTCAAGGTTCAAGTTGGTGATTTTAATTTCTTGTGTTGAGTTTTAACATCTTATTTTACCTCCAGTGTTTCCTCATTAAGATATCATGAGAGCGTTTCTTCAGTTTGTTCAGCAACTTCTTTATCATTTTTGTTAATTTATTTTATTTTATTTTCATTGTTTTTATTATTATTGTTACAAATATTGTGTTCTTCACCTTAGGATTGTGGGTGGGTTTTGGGGTCGGGGCTGGGTTGGGATAAGGATAGGGGGGTCTTTTTTTTTTTTTTGTACAGCACTTTGTGTTACAATATCATTGTATGAAAAGTGCTTTATAAATAAAGTCTGATTGATTGATTGATTGATTGATTGATTGATTGATTGATTGATTGATTGATTGATTGATTGATTGATTGATTGATTGATTGATTGATTGATTGATTGATTGATTGTTAACAAATCATTTAAATAAGAGTTTAATTAGAAGAATATGAAATTACTGTTACATAAGTTACACATGACATGATTGAGTCCACTTTGTCTCAAACTTGTTTCTACATATCTTCAGCATTTGTACTTCTGTTTTTATCACTGCTTACTCTTTTACTATTTTTCAGTTACAAGTCTTTTATATTTTATTATCACTCTCCAAAATGGAGCAACAGCTTTTTCACATGTTTGTACCAGCATGTGGAGCGACAACCAAACTCTTGAATCTTGAAGACGTGGTTGGCTGTCTGTAGTTCCTTTTGGAAATTGCTGCTCTTGAAGCTTGGGATAAGAATAATTATTGGAACGTGTCCTCAAGGAATTACCTGAATTGACCGTAACACATGTGGTTTAGTCATTGACATGATGCTGGTCTGATCCAATCTCTTGTGTTTCATCAATTTCAGGAAAGTGCACATTATTACTACTACCCCACCGGTGACTACATGCCGCCTCTCAGTCCACTCCCTGAGGAAACACGCAGGCTCGGTGAGACGCAAATATACCTCAGAGTAAACAAAGCAACAATAAACAAGCTTGCATCCAAAAAACAGTCTGAGCCAATCACGAGGTATTCCTGTCCTTGTTTGAACATGTGGCAAACAACTTGGGGCAACTGGAGTACTGTCTTATTTGCAGAGCTTACAAAGTGCTTTGACAGACTGAGCGAATGCAGGATACCCAAAATAACAGAGACCCAATCAACAGGGAAAGCAACAGAAAGACAAAATTAGGGGAGGTTAAACTAAAGTTAAAGCAAGTAGATCATTATGGCTTGAAACACAATTAAAAAGCAATTATTCAAGCACATTTTTAACAATTGTCCTCCTCTTATTTATTTATTTATTTGTTTATGAATGTGTTTCCATGTACTCTTTTAGATATCGCCCACCTTGACTCTCAAAGCCACCTGTATGAAGAAGTAAGAGACAGGGGTCTGTACCAGGAAGTCCTTGCTTCCTCTCTTCCCTCTCGTCCGTCCCTCTTTGACCACAGTTTGCCTAATCAAAGGAAGGAGTGGAGATCCCCAACCTACCCTCAGGTCAGTAAACCAAAGTTAAACCTATTTCTATGTTTATTTTGTGCTTTTGAAACTCTGAGGACACATGATAGGTTGTAGAATTGATGGACATAGTATCCGCGACATCATCCATCTGTTTCTGAAGCATTGTTTTGAAGTTAATCGTAGGCGGGAGCCATATTGGGAATGCTGAATTTAACCTAACTGCTGTCAAGCCTGTGTGAGGTAAAGAGGCCGGCTTTGAGCCTCCTAGCCAACAGCTACAGTGTTCCTGCCTGTCAATCAAGTCAGCTGTGCCTTTCATAATGGAAAACTCTAAGGATCTTTATTTTTTCTAATCACATGCTATTTTGTCCCTTTTGGTGCACCGAAGTTAAGCAGCTGCAGCTTCTTCCTGCTTCCTGCAGTGGCTGTGATGGAAAATAACGACAACTCTGTTCATTTGAAGCGTACACTCACTTTGAAAAACTCCCAGATAGCTCAGTTGACAAGTCAAAAGTAATATGCACTTCAAAATCAAAATATCATCAGAGTACTTTCAGTTTGAGCTTGAAAAAATTCACCCCCCATAGAGCCATCCAGACTACACTTGTTTTTTGTACCAGGCTGTAAACGTGTGTATTTCTGCTGTAAAGACTGGCTTTTTTAAATTTGTGTGTATGTGGTTTTCTTTACTTTTGGAGCCAGCCTCAAGCGGACACTTAAGAAACTGCAGTTTTTAACACCTCCGCATTGGCTTCAATTCTTGCAGCCAGAAGGTGCCGCTTAGGACACACATTATAATCCAGAGGTCACATGATCAGAATTTGTTTACCCACAGTTTCAAAAGCAGAAAACCAACATAAAATGTATGGATGCATGTCAGCTTAGGGCTTCAATAAACAATAATGTATTTTTAGGATGTAATTCTTCAGTTTTATTGTGTATGAAAAGAGGAACTTAGATGCACTCTGTCTCTCAGCAGGGTACTGTGGGAGCCAGAGACTTGGTCGATGTTCAGCTGCTGCACAGAGACTCTGATCTTCCCTTTGAACTTCGAGGCGAGCTAGTCTAGAATGAGAAGGTCAGCACAAACAAATATGCCATGACAGCAGCTGTGACTCAACACTAGTCATTGAGTACAGTGTTGTTCAGCAAACACTGAATACAGGGTTATTCCTTTCATTATACATGAATGGTTTCTGACTAGTTACCTTGAAAGGATGAATGTCACTGAGCTGAAAGGAGCTGGTAAATATCATTTAGTGGACTTCATCACTTTAAGCTCTTACTGTGTGTAGTGTAACATCTGAAGTGTTTTCTTAAGGACCGTGTTGACCCATAGAAAGATACTGTACAAGGAAATGAAAAAGCAAAAGAGAAGGAAGAAAAGAAGGTTGATTTGACTAAAAAACCCTGAAAAACCTGCAATCAAGAATGTCAAAATGGTGCTACAGTGTCTTACTAGCTAGCTTAGGCAGTACCTTTACCACCAGCTGTTTTTCTACTCCCTCTGAGATGTTACTTTATCCTCCACCTCCCTTTGTCCATGCTTTGTTCTCTCACCTTTCCCCTCTTTCTTGGAGCCAAGTCATGGTCACTACCCACAGCCCCCTCCTGCTCTGGCCTGCAGGTAGACATGAATCAGTCAGTCGGAGACAAAAACAGACTGACATCGCTGCGATTTGCACTGAGGTGGAGGAAGCACAGACTCATGGTGCCACCTAACCAGACATCATCCTTGTTGACCCATCCTATGTCAACGTTTCCCAAACATGTAATCATACGAGTAACTGACAGCAGTGTCCTGTTCCTCCCCTGTGTGATACAAAGAGTTTCAGACCTCACAGTTAGTCTGTGGGAATCCTGACAATAGGATTGTAGTGAGTGGTATTTAGCATGGTTATGTCTTCAGGAGGTCCATATCTAGGGCCAGACTCTAATCCTGTTTTCTCTCTGGGATTGAAGTTAAGCTCACAGCGTCAGAGAGGAAGAGGAACCATGCACAGAATTTGTCTCACTGAGGATGGACAGTCAAAGATAGAGACAGGAAGAGGGGGTTTGGCTAAGCTGCAACTGTGGCTACAGCAACAAAAAACTCTACACACCATTTTCTCTGGCTTTTCACTTTTCAACAAATTGTAGAGGAAGAAAAAGCAGTTCACTTTAAGGCTTCCAAAGCCTAAACTATAGTTACAATCTGCTTGTTAAAGAGACATTTCTAAAATCAAAGTTGCTTTAGACAAACATCAATTAAAATACCCCCAAATTAATTATCAGACACAGTTGATTTGATGAACTTGTTTACATAGATAACAAGTCTGCCAATATTTAAAAGGAATACCTTTACAATTAAGTCACAGAAGACTCAAAGTCTTCAGCCAAGCTAGCATCTCTTTTACACGCAGTAGTACTTTATGCTAAAAGCTAACATCTGCATGCTAACATGCATTCTGTGTAGGTTCAAAGTGTTTTCCATCTCCCAACTGTGACCCTGTATTTGTATCTCAGGTTCATAGATGTACACATGTGGGTGCCAAAGTATTCACCTCATGAGTTTTAATCAGACTGAGGCAAAGATATTTAGTTTAGTTAATGTGTAAATGTTATTTTATTGTTTTTTAGAGGCTAGTTTTACTCGTTTTTTGTTGACAATTTTAACTTGTTCTGGAACCCTCCCTTCAATGATTCCACACACCCACTATCACCTTTCTCTACCTCCTCTCCATCCTCTGACCATTCAGACACCACTTCATCTGCCACCTGTCAAACCTGTTAATCATGACAATTAAATCCAAGTCCACCTTCAACCGCTGCCATCACCTGCTTTTAACTGTAATCTAGCAAACTTCGGTCTCTTAAACATCAGATCCTTTAATTATAAATCTTTAAATGTCATGATTTTATAACTCATAATAACTTGGACTTTTTTATAATCACAGACTTGGTTGACCACAGAAGATTCAAGTTCTCTTTTTGAAGCAGCCCTCCTCCCTCTGACTTTGCTCACCTTCATCAACCCCACCTGTCAGGTACGGGAGGGAGGGTTTCTGTCATCCACAAAGAAGATTTTAAATGCACTCTGTTTTGTACAATTATTTGACAAAATTTGAACATCTTGGTTTTATGTGAATTTGAAGGACAGTGTGTTCATTATTATGATTTACAGACCATCCAGAAGAGTTTTCATTTCAAAATATATCTAAGTCCTTCTATTAGCAGATTTTAACTTACATGATGCTGTCCATTTCAGAACTTTGTTGTGGATTTCATAGAAACTCTGGAATCTTCTAACCTTACTCAGGCAATACAGGAACCCACACACTGAAAGGGCCACACTGGATTTAGTTTCAAACAGTGGCCTCAGCCCTGACTACTTTGAGTTAAAGGATACCTGTGTGTCCGATCCCCAAGCAGTTGTATTTACAGTGGTTGTATAAGACAATTCACCTGTATGCTACAGAGTTTAATTCCATTTCTACTATTCTTAATGCTTCTTAATCTGCCTTTAATCCAAATTTGACACATAGAAGAGCGTGTCTCCCTTTTTTATTATCACACTTGTAAAACTGTCCTGGACTCTGTCGCTCCTTTGGAAGGAAAGAAAAGAAGTCAAACCACCCCAGAAGAAGGAAGGAGTGTAAATGGAAAGAACACTTCCACAAGTGTTTTATGACATCTGATCTATTATCCAACTTTAGCAGATACATTCATAACATCCTTTTCCTATTTAAATTTAACTGATTTCACACATGTCATCAACTACATGCAGCCTTGATTTCATTCCCGCCAAGTTTCTACAAGGTTTTTAGCATGACTGGACACAGTATTTTATCAATTATCAAACACTTCCTGGCAGACGATGGGTTTCCCTCTTTTTGTAAACACACTGTGGTCCAACCTCTTTCAAATCAACCTTACCTTGACCCCTCTGTTATTAAACATTTTGGGCAAATTTCAAAATTCCAATTTTTATCAAAAGATTTAGTGAAAGTGGTTCCATGTCAATTTTTGTCTTTTATGTCCCATAGTAACCTCTTTGAGAAATTGTAATCTGTTTTTAGACCTTATCATTGCACACAGCTCCTTAAAGTGATAAATGACCTTCTTTCTGGAGCAGACAGGGGGAGAGTGCAATATTATTTCTTTAGACCACTGCGCAGCTTTGGATACAGTGGATCACAATTTTAATTGAAAGTCTAGAAAATTGGGTGGGTATCAGAGACACAGTACTTAGTTGGTTTTATTTTTATCTTTTAGATTGAACTTTTGCAGTCACCGTAGGTAAGAACTCCTCAACATCTTACACTACCTGTGGTGAACCTCAATGTTCATTTTTATGTCTGAATATATTCTCTATTTATATGCTCCCAATTGGCCAAATAATTCAGTCCCACAAAGTCTCTGTTTATTGTTACGCAGACGACGCACAGATATAGACTCAACAATCCAAAATCGGAAATAATACTGTTCGAACCACAAAAATCCAACCCTCATACTGAAAGCGGCCTTGGTGCCCTGTCTGCCAGTGTGAAGCCAACTGCTACAAATGTAGGAGTAGGGCTGGACTCTGAGAGGACCTTTGAAACACAAGTCAAAAAATGGTTTAGTACCAGTTATGTATCATCACCAAAATAAAACAGTTTTTTACTCATTCAGATCTCCGATCTTATTCACACACTCATCTCCTAAAGACTTGACTCACTTTTAACTGGCATTAACAATAAAATACTCTCACCTCCAAATTGTCAAGAATGCAGCTGCTTGGCTTCTTATAGGTTTGAACGGACAACATTACATCACACTCTGTGCAAAGGTCTAAAGAAATAATGTTGCACTCTCCCCCTGTCTGCTGTCTTATCACTTTAAGGAGCTCTATGCAATGATAAGCTCTAAAAGCAGATTCAAATTTCTAAGCGTTCCTTCATTGAAGCCCTATAAGTTTTAGAAATGATTTTAAGATTATACTGATCATTTTTAAAGCATGTACTGATCTGTCTCCAAGCTACATACCAGAACTGTTGACACCATATGAGCCGACCTTCAACCTTAGATCCTCAGGTGGGAGCCAGAGTCAAAGCTTCAATCTAAAGGAGACCAAGCTTTTTCCATCAAGGACCCCTCTACTTTGGGACATCCTGCCTGAGGAAATGAGGCTTGCACAATCAGTAATGTTTTTTATTTCACTTTTAAAACTCACTTTTATAGACTTGCTCCATGTGATTTCTTCCCTTATGGATTTTATTAATATTTATCTTTTTATTTAGGTATTTATTTCAATACTTTTGTCTGCTTATTGATTGCATTTCATTTTTTGTTGTCTTTAGTTCCTGTTGCTGTTTTTTAACATTTCATTGTTTTTGATTTAACGCTTTTCCTTCTACTGCTTTTAGCTCCTTTTTATTGTTTCTTTCCTTTTTATTTCTGTAATCATCTTACGACCTTGTCCTTTTGGTCTCATTTCATGCTGTTGGGTTCCTGTGCTGCCTTGGTTCTTGTAGGTTCTTCGGGTTTCTTATGAGGATGGTTAAATTATGCTAATGATGATTTTGGTTGATGGGCTCTTTTTGTGTTTGGGTTCTTGACGTTTGGGTTCGGTTGTTGTTTGGGCTCTTTTTTGTGCGGTTATTATGCTTTGTATGCTTCTGCTGGTCTGTCAAAGTACTTTGTGAACCCTTGTTTCTAAAGGTGCTATATAAATAAAGATATCATTATTGTTATTAAAGAGGGGTTGTGGCATCATGACTGTTTTCTTTGCTCATACCTTTCACCTATGAGCACAATCTTTTTTACATTATTACTAGGCCTGAGAAACTATCTTATTCCATAGCTCTTCATACACAAAAATCTGTTCTGCTGTGGACTGAAAAAAACCTGAGTGATCAGACATTTCATAAGTAAGTTAGATGCATTCAGGTTAGTATAAGGCCAGGGTACCACCAGGAATTGTGGGCCCTGTGAAAAAATATTAGATTGTGCTCCACCAATACACCAGCACAAATGGTCTAGTACTTTTCAGCCCCTGTCAGTCATGGACCTTTAGAATCATCAGGGTTCTGACATCAATCCCAAGACTCTATTAGTCAAATACGTTACGTGCATGCTTGGCTCTAAGGTATGTCTTAGCCCAACACTGGGGTATTTTGGCTTCACTTTTCCATCTTTTTTTTTTTACAATGGAAGGAAATAGAGGCAAGCTGTCCATGTTACAGCCAATGGTGACATAATCTATTGTCTTTTAAATTGGTTTACAATGAGTGGTACAGAACATGAAATCTTACATGCAAGTGTAAATGCTAATCATAACTTGAATTGTTGTGAGAGCTGAGACATTTTGGTACTGAATGTCAAAAACAGGACTCCCAGCTTGAGAGAGAAACAACACAATCCTGTATGTCCTTTTGTGATAAATCAGTGACAAAGCTTTCATGTGTATAGTCAGTATAGAGTTTCTCCAGTACAATTTGTTGGCTTGTTACTGAAAATGTTATACAAAAGTCAGTTAGAGGGATAAATGTACAAATTCTGCAGCAATCTATGAAACAGTTTTTGAAATACAATCAAGCTTAGAGGCAGCCAATGCTAACCACAGAGTCATGATGCTAACTTGTAAAATGCAAACATTATCTGATAAAACATCACTGTGAGACATCTCTGTTTTTCTGACTCACGCTTGTACCACTTGGTCATCTTATCAATATTCATGAGCTGATGGTTAACATTTCAAGCTGCAGACTGATTCACTCATTGACCTCCCAGCCTGCATTGATTCTGTAAACTTGACAAAAAGATGTTTTTTCCAAACTGAAATCAGAACTTCCTCAAGCTCTCTTACTTCTTAGGTTCCTGTTGCCTCGCGGTGTACACAAATGGCGACTGGTCTCGTATAGAACCACTATGCGTGTACACTGTTCCTGCTCCCAGCTTCTGCTTTAGCCTGGAGCACAATTTGTCACATCAGTGTCATCAGCACAATCACGCAAACACACACAGATATGTCGGTATAGTCTACAAATACTGTACAGTCCAGAACACACATATGAAAAAAAACTGCAGCATTTTCAGCAATTATGCCTCAATAATCTGTTTTTGTTTGATAAATCTGAGGTGAATGGCTTCATGAGTTGTTAGTCAGCTCGTTTTGTGTTATTACTGTAATTTTCAAGCCATTATTGCCATGGAAATATTAACATAACGTTTGTAAGAGGTGATATTTAAATCCTGTCGAGGTTGTTATTGTCAACACATTTTTCCAACCTACTAAACTTCTGTTTCCTCAACAAGGCCTGACTGCCTAGATGGAGATTAATCTCAGTGTTTCACAGAGCTGCGTTCCCTCAATTAGGCTCGCTATTCTCCATCATGAGCTGTCAAGGTATGTTTGTCTCATTACTGAACAATTGTTTAAGTTCCTGTCAGACTGACTGCTGTGTTCAAACCAAAGCCTGTTCATGAAGCATCATTTGGGCTCAGGCAGGAACGATAATCTGCGAAAACTGAAGGTTTGACAGCTCAATATTGTGTGTCAACTTCTATTTTCCGTCACCTGGTGAACGTTTTGATATGTTGTTTTGGAAAAGGATCTCAGGGGAGCTCGAACATACAAGCCGCATGAGTGCACAATTAAGTCAAAAGAGAAACAAATAAGAGACTTTAATTACCTAAGCTCCAGGAATGTTTTCACAGCCGTACCCCCCCTCCCCTTAATGTTCTGTTTTGTTGTTTTATTGTTTAAAAGAAACAAATATAACAGTGAATAATACTCCTTTGACATCTTAACAGGTCGCTCTACCTGTGGGGAGCTTGCTCAAATTTAATCTGGTTTCTTCAAGCCCTGTCATTACTCCCATTGTTTGGATTTTTTTCAACTTGAACTAAATAGTAATCAAATCAATTTTTTTTATTGTTGTTTTTTTATTTTATTATTTTTAACAAATTAGAACATGGTTTTGCAGGCAGTTATTACAGCTCACTTTGTGGCTCTGCTCTCCTGTTGTCACTAATGAGGATGTAATTTGCCCTCCGATGTGGATGAAAGAATACAACAAAATAAATGCAAAAAAGCAGTCCATGAGAGATAATAATGAAGTGAAAACACTGGTAATTGTTCATTTTCAGGAGGACAGATCTAAAAGCATATTGAAACTAAAAGATAATTAGACTCCCTTCAATTAAAGATGAATATATAGTATAAATAGATAGGATAGAGTCCATATTACAATGTACCAAATAACAGCAGACATGCTAATGGAGCCTACAGTTCAAGAGGATAGCAAGGAAAACAACAACAATCATTAACAAAAGACTGAACACTTAAAAGCCATATTTGTCTGCTTCATATACGTAGCTGTAATTCTCAATGAACCAACTCCGATCCAGAGATGTCGCTCTTCTGGTATATTTACCAGAGGTAAACAGTATATTATAAAACAAAAAAATATTTCATTTATTTTATAACTCATATAATCCTTGGTGTAAGATTTGCTTTTCACATGTAAGCACATTTGAATTCACACAACTCTCACAGTTCAGCTTACTTATTTAAATCCACTCATACTCCCACTCAGACAAATACATAACTGAAAAAAAGAAAGAAAAGAAGAAATTAACAAGCCGTTCTGATTAAGTCAGACCCAGAGTGTGATGTGATATATATACCAGATACATCAGAAATAACTGTGCAGGTCACCACTCTGAAAGACTTTATTAAATGCATATCAGTTTCTTCATGTTCGTCTTTACATATGTAACCATACACATATGTTGCAACATTGTTTTTTTCTGATGTGACGCAAACACAGAGCAGATTGTAGGAATGTAATTAGCGGTTTAAATTTGTGCACAAGCTGATAGTAAATAAATGTTCATACCTTGACAGGTTACATCTAATGTCATTAAAAGCGAGCTGTTTAATGGATGTGTTTATGATATCAAAGCAGAAAAAATATGAGCATAAACAACATCTTCAAGGTTACAATAGCTTAGAAATGTATGATACAATATGATACTTTACCACACAGTAAAATAAAATGATACACTACAAAACAATATATACCATACAATGCTATATTATATGGAACAATATAACAAGATACAATATGATATAGTAAATGGGCTTGTATAGCGCTTTTCTAGTCTTTCTGACCACTCAAAGCGCTTTTAGACTACTTGTCACGTTCACCCATTCACACCACATTCACTTACTGATGGCACAGGCTGCTATGTAATAAAGGACCATCAGTATTAACAAAACTCATTCATACATGCTGAACAACAGCAGGAGCAATTTGGGGTTAAGTGTCTTGCTCAAGGACACTTCAGCTTGTGACTGCCGGAGCTGGGATCAAACCGACAACCTTCTGATTGATAGACGACAGACTCTACCCACTGAGTTCTGGCTGACACTATATGTCACAATAGAATATGATGTAATGATATACTATATGATTTGATATAATAAAAAAAGATGCAGTGCAATATTTTATTATTTTATATAAGATACTGTCAATCAATCAATCTTTATTTAGCGCCAAATCACAACAAACATTATCTCAAGCTGCAACCTCCGGTCTCAAAATATGAAGCCCATGCAGAAGTGTTATAAACTGCAATTCATCGAGAATCCGCTTGAGGCTGGCTGCAGAAACACCGGAAACCACATAGACACCAATTCAAAAAAGACGATCTTTACAGCATTAATAAACATGTTTACAGCCTGGTTCAAAAAAGGGCTTAGGTCTGAAGAGCTAATGTCTCTATCGGCACACACTGTACGGGGGGTGAATTTTTTTCTAACGCAACGGTTCAGAAGATATTAAGATTACGAGTTTTTGCCCCAAAAAGGACATGACTGACTTGACTCCCGGACGGGAACACACAGCTGTTTGTGTAGCCACATTTCCAATAAGGCTGCCGCCGTCGATTGGCTTCAAAACAGCGCTCAGGAACAGATGGGTGACGTCACGGATACTACCTCCATTATTCATACAGTCTATGTTTTAAAAACATAGCAGGTCTAGATCGTACTCTATGTTCAATTATTAACAAAGACCCAACATCAGGACAGGATAAGATCAAGTCCCCTCTTACTGACAGGACTCAATATTATCTCATCTTAATCCACCATGAACATTGCACCTCACAGTATTTAGCTAGTTACAGCGGCAAGGACAAACTTCCTTTCAACAGGCAGAAACCTCGAGCAGGACAAGACTCATGTAATACTTACATTCATATAGCGTAATTTGATACATATCATATACGATACTATGCAATGACATACACTAAAGTATGACAGGCTTTATTATTTCCTAGGTAAAATTTTCTGGACTCAAGAGCTGCATAAATATTGACACCAACAGGTCACACACAAACATACAAAAATCACCAACAAACATACAGCGTAATGCATATTACTCATATTCTACATGGTCTGAATAAAAATACATAAGTAAAAAAAAAGAAAAAAAGGATACCTTGAAATTTTTGTGAAACAGAAATATTTTTTACAAACATTATTATATGCACACATTTATTTATTTCTTTTCTTTTCTTTAGCAGTCCAGTTACGTGAGTAAGGACAAGCTGATCCAAAAGCATCCCAAGCACTCTGGACAAAGCCTGTCCTCTTGACCCAGCCTGTGCATGAATTACAGTCTTTGTGTGCTTTCACAGTCTAGTTTGTGTTTCTCAGTTGGGTAATGCAGTTGGCTCACTCACTCTCTCTCTCTCACTCACTCACTCACACAGACACATTCTGCAGCCTTGAATCAAGAGTTGAAAAATCTTAAGGACAAAACTTGAGTCTTTGCTTTGTTTCTGCTAGTCTGCAAAGGAGGTTTTTCTGTATCCATATGCAGTGGAGATCTGTGAAACCAAATATAAAAGTTTTTAAGTGCTCTCCTGGAGCAGAAATGCTTCTCCAGCTTCTAGTTAAAGCAGTTGGTATTTGAAGTTGTGTATTGTTCTTTATAGTCACGCACATATTAGAACGTCTTCAGTTTCTGTTTTCAAAGATGGATGTTTAATAAAACTTTTAAAGGAAGTCATTTCAAAGTTCCACCTACATGTTGTGCATTTTTGTGTGAGAAGAAATGCTGCATATCGACTATTTCCCATAACAAAAGGGTTATTCATGCCTTTTTTGTAAGACAGCAACATGGAGACACATGACACATGGACCTGTGAACAAAAATGGAGAATGACAGTGAGCTAGACAGGCTGACAGACGGGGAAACACACTGAGACAATGAAAGACGGTATACTGTAGAGGATGGAGAAATAAAGGAGGACAAGCCACCATGCTGAGAACCGCACACACAAACTTGAAAGCCAGAGAAGAAGAAGAGGGGGAAGGCCATGTCATGCGATAGAGTGGGTGAGTGAGAAACAATTCAGACAATTGGATGAGGAAGTAGTGAGCACATGGGTGTGGTGGGTTAGCTGTTACTCCATCAGCCTTTCAAAGAGAGGAAAGCAACGAGTGTGATGAGGCTGAGGATTAATCTGTGGACTCCACCCAGGATGGATACTACGGTAAGTGTAATCACCTAGAAAGGATGGATATCAAAGGGGCTGGGGGGTATTTTTGGGTGAAACGGACTGAAAAAAGAGATTGATAGAGGATGACAGACAAACGGATGAACAGACAGACGGGGAGTGAGTGAGAGTGCTAGATGTGACAAACGGCCAGGCGGGTCAGGCTAGAGGAAAGGGGGAGACGCCTGTACAGCCCAGGGGAAACAGGCCTCATCTTGACATATGCTCCGGAGTGAAATGAAGATTGGCATGACCTGCTAATCTGAGCTGTCACAGCTCATGACGGCCACAGACGCTCACCTGTCACGCTGCTCCCAGCCCGCAGGACGAGCTGCCACCAGGATAGGTCAAAGATCGAGATTCATTTTGTGCTGGGGGAGGATTCAAACTGAGCCACCGGCCCTGACTTCCATCTGTCACTCCACCTGCCTTGGCTCTACCTGTCTGCCAGTTGTTGTTCCCTGCACTGTATTGCCATAGAATCACACAATAGTGTACATGTTTTTGCTGGCTTTTGTTTGTTTCAAGCTAGGGGCGTTGTATTGTGAGGGGGAGGAAAGCGCATGTTTTTTCCACTGATTCAGAAAATGCTGCTCACCAGTTCAGGATTTCTATTATGCTAAAAAAGAATTGTTTTGACACATCCTCCAATGCTGTTTTTTAATTGGTGACAGAAGCAAACTTGAGAAAATAAAGACGAAGTTTGATCAATACAGCCTTAAAGTTGAACGCAGACACGTGTGGGAGGATTGCATACACAATGTGCGGCCTGGATCACTCATTTTTGACAAATGTAAAAAAAAAAAAAAAGAAAATATGTTGGTTATGATGTGTGTGTATTATACAATTTGACATCCAAAGTTGCATTCTGTTGTCTGTCGCGCTGTGTGAGGAGTGTGGGTGATGCCTGTGTGCCTGGGGAGAAAGGAGAAGTAGCCATATTGTGCTAAACCTCAGTAAGTGCAACTTCCTGTCTGATGTGGACTGAACAAAATGTTTCAGAGTGTGTGTTCACTTGTGTCAATCATCATAGCAGGTCTGTTAATTTATGAGTAAGTGTATATTTGCCTTGTCTTCATGGCCTGGTTTAAACAGATGGGGAAAAAGCAACCATAGAGAGATACTGTATAAATGATCGTGTTCATACACCACATGAGCAGAGCATTTATTTTCCACTTATTGTGTAACAGTATCCGCTCCATACTTTGCAACTGATGCATGAGGTTGTCTGCATTACATGAAGTCTTCACTTATGGAATCCCCTGTAATATTTAAAGGACTCCAGCTTATCTTATATGCATATCTTAGATACATTTGTTGAGAACATTTTAACCTAAAAACCACTGGTTACTTACTGTAAATGACTTTGTCAAACCTGCACTAGCTGATGTGCGAACTGAAATTGAGGAACATCCTGGTTAAAATGTTTCATGTCATTGTCTTATCTCTCACCAGAAGCTGTTTTTATTTTTTCTTTCAGAAGTATTTGGCTTCCTTCACCATTTTCCTGCTCGTCATCCTAGAAGGTGAGACCCAGCTAGCAGGGAATGTTCCCACCAGATTGGACAACATTCCCTCACAACATAAGTTCTGATTAGTTTTAAGACAAGGTTTTGAGTGTAATATTCAAAGAACATCTTAAGGATATTATTGATTTAAATAATTTTCCTTTTTTGTTAACTTTTTATGAAAGAAGAACATTTTGTCTTCAACATTTAGATGATGTTTTGATTCTTTATGTAACAGACAAGGTTTTGAGTGGATTTTTCAAAATACATCTTAAGGATGTTTATCAATTTAGATAATGTTCCTTTTTGTTAACTATCAATGAAAGAAGAACATTTTGTCTTTAACATTCAGGGGATGTTTTGATAATAATATTTAGGAAAAAGATTATTGAATGTTTTCCCATAATGTTATTTGATAACAGAGAGGCAACTTTCTCGAAGCAACATGTAAAGAATGTTTTAAGGATGTTTCTGATATCTCAAATCACAACATTTTTCATTTAAGAATATTCTGGTGATATTTGATTAGAGCAAAGTTAGAATGTTTTATCTTTAACATTCAAAGGATGTTTTGATAACATTCTTTGGGTCACAGATTATTGAATGTTTTTAGAGTACATTATCTGAGAACAAATTGTGAAGATAAAGAAAACTTCCCGCTGAGAATGTTTCAAGAACATTAGAGCATCATATTCGAGCACTGTTGTTACTTAACATCTTTTTAATGTTTTCAGAGAATGTTATCTGAAAACATTTTTTGAACACAAAGAAAACTTCCCACTGAAAACCTTACAGGAACATTCTCTGGAACATTAACAGAATGTTTTTAGAGCAGAACATTGCTAGCTGGGGAAAATGCTGGTGGCACTGATTCAATTCACTTAAGAATCCACATCTCAATTAAATTTATAGTGAATATACCTGAATCCTAAAATGTTCATGATGAACATAAAGTTAAATGTGAGTTTAATAGCAATAGCTATCCAAAGTTATTGTTAGCCAGAATTAGACGCCATAAACTTTTGTATCAGACTGAGTAAAGCTGTAGCAGAGAAACCAAAGTTGAAGACACTGCCAGGGTTTTTAGGCTTGTTAAAAAACATCACGTTAATTAGTCCTCACAGATTCACTGCTATGATTGCTCCAAAATTTTAAGGGTCTCTGTCCATCATGGGCCCCTGAGAATCATCCTAACTTTTCTCATCCATACGACATCCCTGACTGTAATGTATTCAAACAAGCAAGGCTATTGATTTCTTATAAATCCAACTATTCAACTATTCATTTAGGAGAGGAAGTTTGTATTTTAGGGCTGATATAAGTTCATTTGTTTCATCATGATGCTAAATTTCAATAGTATTTGTGATTAATTGATGTTTAAAACTCCACTATGTTGCTTTTCAAAGTTTTTAAGTCCACATTAACAATGTAAAGCTATTTGTATGGGTGCCTTAAATTGGGAATCAAATGAATGGGAGTCTTATTCTGTGTTGACTAGTATGCACCCTTTGAACAAGCGCTGTAGTTAACTTCTTCGATTTAGTTTTGTCTACAGGTCTGTGGTGATTCACACACTCCAAAACAGTGCTTTGCCAGCTTTTGTGATGCAGTATACCACTGACATATGTCTGGTTAGCTGCACCTGTATGCTTTGCTTGAATGTGGTAGCTCAGTCTTGATGTGTTTGGGTGATACTTTAATTCCATTAGACACAAAAGGCAGATTACTTTCGACTAGTCAACTAAACCATTAGGGAGTTTTTGAGGTGAAAGCGCAGAGGTGAATTTTTTTTCCTGCAATGCCAGCAGCAGTATAAGACACGGCTGTGGCTTAACTACGGTGTGACAAAAGGGGAAAATATAACGTGATTTAAATTAAAAAACTTCTGACCTTCATGGTATGGGGATTAATGTGTTAACTCTTACAGCCTGAATGTATATATCCTTGTTTCGATAGCATATGGATGTGTTCACAGACTGTTTTGAATTACTTGATATGACCACACTGAACGTTTAATGTGACTGGGGAGTTCCCCTTTAAATGTGATGAATCAACATAAGACATAGAAAGTTAAAAGCTACATTTTCATTGGTATGACATTTTAATTACTAGAAATGAGTACACCACAATTTTTTTATTTTATCAACACACACATGAAGTGAAAGTTATAAAACCTCTCACTCAGCAGCTACATATTTCCGGATTAAAGGTCCAACTTAATCCAAGTCCAGATAAAGGATTAGCTCACAGGCATCTTTGAACGATAGAGGTATGACTGTATGTGCTGTAAATCTTTAAATCCGTATTCAGGTCCCTTCAAACGGGTTCATTAAAGTTGTGTTAGCCAAAGAAAGTGAAGGTTTTGTAGAGCTGCAGCAATAATTGGAAGGTGCAGAGTGAGTAAACAGACAACGGCTTCACTGTCCCACAGACTAACACAACAATCCCATTCTGTTGTAGCCAGAGGTTTTATAAGAGCTGCTTCTTTGTAACTGCGCTGCACTGCCCCACTCACAGGACTATTACTGTGACACACTCTCTTTGCATCTGCAGGCCTTTCTCCCCCTGCAAGGCCAGACACTTTCTCAAAGAATACATTGCAGCATTGTTTGTGCGAGTCACAGGGACCAACCACACAGTCCTTTGTTCTTCCTGTAAAGTGGACTGTATTGAGGCCTCGCTATGAGGCTCTGTCTGAGCTGTGTTTTTTGGTGATTAAAATGTCTCTTTTTTTTTTTCCTCCCTCAGTGTCGAGGGCTCAGTCTCCCACATCAGCAGATCAAATGGAGTCTGTGAGCAGCAATAAGGCAAATGCAGTAACAATGCCCACTGTGCCCACTCCCTCTGGTACTGTACTTGTGGCTATTCTGAGAAACACCACTTAGCAACCTTTACAGTCTCCAGACTATTTCAGTTTCTAACTCTCCAGCTCAGGAATGTTAAGGCATAGTACCAAACTACAAACCCAATTCCAAAAAAGTTGGGACGCTGTGAAAAAATGTTAACAAAAACAGAAATTGAAGGTTTGCAAATTACTTAAACCATGTATTTAATGAAAAACTGTAAAGACAACATAACACATGTTGAAATGGAAGAATGTCATGGTTTTAAGAAAAATGTCTGCTTATTCTAAATGTGATGGCGGCTACTGTGTCAAAAAAGTTGTGACAGGGGAAATGTGTACTATTGTGTTTCATCACCTCTTTTTTTTCAACACTTTGTAAACGCGTGGGAACCGAGGAGATCAGTTTCTTGGTTTTGAAAGTGAAATGTGGTCTCATTCTGTTTTGTTTTCAATGGGTGACAAATTCAGACGGCAAGTAAGCCAATTAAGCACCCAGACTCTTCTACTACGGAGCCATACTGTTGTAATGCATGCAGTGTATAGTTTAGCATTATCTTGCTGAAGTATGCAAGGTCTTCCCTGAAAAAGGCTTTGTCTTGATGGCAGCATATGTTGCTCCAACACCTGTATATTATCTTTAGAACAGAGAATGCAGTGTCCATGATTTCCAAAAAGTATGTCAGTTTCTGATTTGTCAGACCACAGGACAGTTTTCCCCTTCACCTTCAATCTTAAATAGGATTAGGCCCAGATGAGTTGCCAGTGTGTCTAAATCATGTGTCTACATGATTTCCTCTTTGGGAAGTAGAGTTTTAACCGAAATGTGTAAATGCAGCAACAAACTGTGTTCACAGATAATGGTTTTTGGAAGTGGTTTTGAGCCCATGCAGTGATTTCAACAACAGAGTCATGTCTGTTTTTGATGTATCCCTAACTTCTTTGAATTCTAAGCTGGGAAACATTAATCTGACATTGTTCAACTATTTCCTCTTCCCACCTTTACTGCCAGGAGACTCAGCCTCTCTGGGGTGTCCTTTTTATACCCAGATATGTTTTTTTTGTTTTGTTTTTGTTTTGTTTTTCCTGTTCCAACTTTTTTTAAATGTGTTGCTTTCATCAAATTTAATATTATCATATATTTTTCATAAAACATAAAAAAACTTCAATAAAAAAACAGCTGATATGTTGTCTTTGCACCATCTTCATTTAAAAAAAGTAGAGCTCCAATCATTACAGACCACCAAATTCTGTTTTATCAACATTTAAGACAGTGTCACAACTTTTTTGGAAAGCAGTTGTACTCTTTAAATCAAACTTTATTCACCAATGTTTCCGCATACAAACATTTCAGACGTGCTTGAAATAAATTGATGTAGCTGAAAAAAATAAGCATAAATATATATGCAAGAAAGTAAAAAAGTTCTTGTTTAAAGAGCTCATCCATTCAAAACTATACAGCATCAACAAGATTTCAATGGATTAATGGTTTGAGTATTATTTTCAAGATGCACAGTGACATGTTTTATACTTAATGTCAACATTGAACATTTGAGTTTGAAACATATTCCTTTATTTGAGATAAAATTAGTAGAATGTGTACAACAGCAACATAATTGCCTTAAAGATTCTGTTTCATATTTACAGAAACTATATCTGATGGCATTGTAACACTCTGGAGACAGTTTTGTTGGTTTAGCTCAACACTTCTCTCTGTCACAGGTGGAAGAGTGGGAGGAAGAGTCACCAGAGACGCTGCCTCTAACCAGGAAGTATCCCCTGATGAAAAAACCACAAGCAACCCCACTGGCGCCATCAGCACAAGCACCAACATAACGGAAGTCAAGACTACCACAGGTAGTACTGTTATGTGAATAGCGTGTATGTAAAATCCGAAAATGTATTTTAACCTGTGATTTCTATGTTTCTGACCCTGAAGTGTCCAGAGGTGAAACAACAAAACCACAAACTAAGGCCACACCTACCAAAGGTAACAATCTCCACCCTCCATCTCATTTGTTTGAGCACCCAGCTGGTGAAGCCTCTGAGTGTGGCTGGTTGATAGACTGTATGGGCTATAACTTCCCCTCACACCAATATTAAAGGCTTACAGTTAATGTCCTCACTAAGAATGCAGGAGGCTTTAAAGCTAATTATGAGGTAATTACAAAATGTCAATCTCCCTGTCACTGCATGGGTATACAGAGGGGTAGTTCTGCTGTCTCTTTCAGAATTGGGGGAAGAGAGAAAACTGGAGTGAGAGCAACAGAGAGCGCTGATAAGCTTTAAAAAATGTCGTCCAAAATTTCCTCTGAGAGTCATTCCACTCAAATACTCTGAAATTCAATTAAAATAGAGTTAAACATAGAAATGCAGCTGGAATTTTATGAGAAGTAATTATGGATGGACTTGTATGGCAAAGATAAGGAGTCAATATGTCCCTGAATAAAAGTGGGCCCTAATATAGAAACCATGCTTCTGCATTGTAGAGCTGTGTAGTATACATATAAGACTTTATAAATATTAAAAAAGGACAGAAAGGGGAGCCAGAGAATCAAAAAGTCAAAGAAACTAATGTTTTTACTGCTCTTTCAGCATCCACAGTGACACCTTCCCCCTCCACAACTGTGAAAACCACACAGACCGGGATCCATCAAGCTATCGCCTTGAGTAAGAAGACATTTTTTACTACTCCATAGTTACCTTAAATGCCACAGGCGTCGCTGCTTTATTGTTATCTCACAGCAGACTGACTGAATCACAATCCCCCGTCTCCCAAACAAAACCCATGGCGGAGTGGCAGAACAGAGCACCTCGCTTCCTCTCCTTTCCAACAGATTAATGCTTGATTGTACCTTATGCAAGACGAGATAAGATATTTGTGTCCTCATGCTGTGCTGGCTCACCACTGATAGGGTTTTGATACACCATCAGTGGCATGTCAACGGGGCCAGTAGATGTATCATGCTATCTCTGACTGCTGTTCCCTTGTGATTCTTGCTTCTTTCTTCTTCTTGTAGAGGTTTCCTGTATTCAAGAGTAAAACTTAATTCAATACTTTTTTTTTTCTCTGCTGCTTCCTATAGATCCAAAGTGGGACCGAGATTTCACCTATGGTAAGACGCTACCTACATCTTACTGTGTTTTGTGGGTTATTCCCTGTTGTGCGTTTGGTCAGTTTCCCTTTTTATTCATACAGATTACAAGTCCCTGCGCGTGGCTGGACTGAGCATTGCAGCTGTGCTTTTCATCGTGGGCATCATGGTGATCGGCTGTAAGTATGACCTGAAAAAGATACTTATGTCTAAATGCCAAGTTTTGTTAACACTGTAGTTTTATTTGACTGCCCTTCTCAGTCACAATCAGGACCAGACGTATGAACTTTATTGATCCCACAGGGACATTTGGGCATTACAGGTACTCACTATAAAAGAGAGAGAATAGAAGTAGATCACTATAAGATATAAAACACAATAAAAGTCCTTGCAAGGCTCAAGTAGCCTGCACATAAAAGTAGTAAAAAGTTAAATAAAATAAACACAGTATCGTAAAAGTGTGCTGTGTTATAGTGTGTGCATTTGTGAAAGATAAGTAACAGTAAAATATAATAGAATTTATGTTAGCTTGAGTAGTTATCACACAATGCTCCCTTACAAGTTTGCAGAATGAATATTAATACAAAGTCATTGTCTGCTGTTTTGCTCGTCATGAAATGTTATAGAGGATTAGATTTTGATTTCTGTTGTTTGACTTGTAAGTGGAGGAATTTCACTTTTTTGCTCTTTTATAGGTGGCAGAGTCTGTCGACTACCCAAGTGTAAAACAAAGTCGTCCAAGTAAGTATCTACAGCTTTTTATTTCATATATTCTAGTGACTGTGCACTGCATTTATACAGTGTTGAGGGGTTCATGATTAGCCCAACAGCTGTTTAATTTAAGACAATCAAAGCTGACAGACAAAAGTGATGTTGGACTAAATTACAGTCTATGTTCATGAAGGGTAGCTTGGCTTATATCACGCTGTTGGCAAACTGCAGCTGAATGAGTGGAGTAATTTATTTATCACAGGCTACTGGATGATGTATGGCAAACAATCAGTCACTCCAGACATATAATAGCTCAACAGAATGCTGACTAAAACCTCTGTGATGTATAATAGATCAAAAAGATTATGATGAAGCTATTTGTTAGGCCAAACCATAACAGGCCAACTGTAACCAACACTGTTGTATATGTGTTTCTGATAAGTACAAATGATTTATTTCAGGGTTTGATTGTTTGAATATTCTGTGTTTGATTCACAGGTCATATCAAGTGGTGCAGGGGTAAAGGGAGAGAGAGAGAGGGAGACAGAAAGAGAGCATGTGTAAAGGCAAAGGTCTGCAAGAAACAACGAGAAGTCAAGAGAAAAACACTTGAGCAACACCTTCAGCGTGTGTGTGCATGAGGATTGAAGGGCTGTACACTACTTAGTAACAGTGTCAAAACATGAATCTTGCTGACAAGAGAGGAAAGTGGAGCCATCATCCACTTAATCTTTGTCAAATGTTATTTCTATACTTGGCAAAAGTGCACCAAAGAAGTAAAGTGATTATTTATCTTGGCAAATAATAAAGAGATGATTCATATTTGAATCACACCTTCAGTTGTGAGGCAGGCTTCTTCCTATTCAATTCTGTCTTTTAATAACTGATAACAAAGCCAGTGTCCCACAGCCAAGATTATTATTAAAGGTTGTGAAAACAACAACCGATATTTCACAAAACCCTGTGCAACTCGTTTTGTTTTAAAGTAAAGCCAGGTCACTTCTTCTTCCTGATACATACTGCACACTCTTCACACTTCCAATCTCAACAAAAAAGAGATGTTTAGTAAGGGGTGTCTAAGCCTCTTAGTGACTCTATGCTTGTAAGTGAGTAAAGCCTGAGATTAAACAAGATCCACTGGCGCATTATCATTGCATCCATATGGCATCAAAATGATGCAGACAGTGTGATGACACGAAGGTTTTATAACAGATTTAATGACAAATTTACACAATTCAGGGTTCAGCATAATAATACAGAGCAGTATTGATTGTTCTTATTGATGTCAGAGCAGAATTTAGAAGACAGTAACTGTGCAGACAATAAATTCATGATCTACAATCCCCGACTGCTGTTGTTTTTCTGTGAGATATAAGGTCATGTGTTGTATACTTTGTTATTTATCATACATGATTAAAAAACACTGAGTGTCCTTGGCAAAAGTAACAGATTATGGATTAGTCTGGAAACAAAACTGCTCATAAATGTAAGAACCTCACATAAACATTTATTTTGCTGCTTTAAGAGACTAAATACAAATATTTACAGAAAAGCATCTTTGGCAATTAACTGGCTCCACCTGCCACCTGTTTTTAAACAGAGCAGTGAGGAGGAAACTTCACTCCATTAACTCAACAGCTATATAAAAAGACCATTAAGCCAAATGCAATATTCTTTTCATAACAAGACACAATGCAAATGCATCGTTTAGCACATTTCTCATACAATGTTATATATTTCAGAAACTATAATAATTGCATATTGTCAGAAGATACCTCTGGTACTGTCTCTCTAAAAGCTCAACATGCTGCTAGTGAAAGGAACACAATGACATTAAGAAAAATATTCACCATTTAAAGGTACAGTGTGTTGAATTCTATTGGTCAGATTCTTGATTAAAATGCTCCCCTGCTCGTCACATCCTTTGGTGAAAACTCCAGAAGCAATGGTTGCCTTAGAGGACAAGAAGCTCTAGTGATTTGTCTTGTTTTTACGATCATAAACTTCTACCAATATGAATTATTTATTCGCCTTCTAGCTGGGGCATTTTCAGCAGCCACTAACTAAATACAAAAATGCACATGGTTCATACTAGTTGGCCGCTTCTGTGTTACTGCAGAATCATGGCGGTGCAAGATGGCCACCTGGAAGAGGAGGAGACCCGCTCCTTGTGTAGATTTAAAAAGATCATTCTTGTTAATAAACAAACAATATGAGTTTTATATTCAGGTGATTTTACACTAATTTAAACATATTTATGAATAATATATTCCATTTCAACCAAGTCTGTTCTTCTAAATTCTACACACTGCACCTTTAAAGAAAAAGATGAAATAGCAGTAAAAAAAGCAGAAAGTATAACCCGATATTTTTGGGACTGCAGTTCGAGGAAGACGCTTTCTTTGCTTTGTTTTTTAACTTGCAGGGCGTGGAGCTTTTAGGGCTACGTTACGTAAGCCTGGACAGAAAAAGAATCAGTTTCAAAGAGGAAATAAAATTACCTTTTCTAAATACATCTCATGAGAATAAAAACAAAGCTCAACATCTATATTTGCTGCATTTACATAAGTAGTGTCACAGCAGACAGGTTTTGCAGAGGGGAAATAATGTTTGGTAACATGCTTCGGGCAACAAATACAATTTTGAATTTTCTGTGTATATTTGCTTTCTTTTATTTGCTGTCAATTGGGGAAAATATTCAAACTGAATACTCTGCTGAATTCAAATGTAAATGCACGTGGTTTGTTTTTCCTAGGGAAATAGAAAATACAAAAAGTAGAAAGACTAGACTAAAAAGACTTTTTTTAAAAAACTGAAATGTTTGTGCTGCGGTTTTTGTCTAATTGTCCTGACTTTGAAATGCTGACACATACTGAAGGAGTACACTACAGAGACATGACACGAAATGTACACACGGCAAGTAGAACGGTAAAAAACATAAACAATAATCATATCTGCTACTTTGTGTAATATAAACAGGAATGCATCTTTGTTTTTAAGACTTCAGCACAGACATACAGCCACTATGCACCCTGATGAAGACGTGACTGCACAACTGTTTTTTCTCTCAAGTCTGGCTGGAGTGGAGCCAAGACCTGCCCCCAGTGACGAGATTAGCTGCAAGATTTAGCGGAAGAGCAAAGTGAGATTGTGCTATGACAAATCCAGTGTTTAACCCCATGTTACCATTCCCAGTGAGGCTTACTCCATTATAAGTGCTGCTCAAGAGGCTACAAATAAAATACTGTCATGTCCAACAGGGGCTTGTCCTCCCCGTTAACCATTCCTACAGAGAGCTCCTCTCTCTGTTTTGGAACCAATAAAGCAACCAGTGCCTTTGTTTTTTGGATAGAGAGCTTTCTTTCATACGGCATGATTCATTGCCATTAAAATGAAAACAGAGAAGCCATCATGCTCTGTATGAATGAAACAAAGGCATGTTGGTATTATCCCAATCATCCCCAACACTTTATTTGATTCGTGAGATTTTACCCAGCTTCTCTCCAAGAGTGTCTGAAGCATTAATCTAACTCTCTACAGCATTCAGAAAGCTATTTACAATCTGTGAGACTTAAGTGAAAGCCTTTCAAAACAAAAAAGAGAAGGGGAAAAGAAAACACCATCACTCATGGCGGTCGATTAATTTGCTGCTTTGCGGGAATATGTTCAAACTGGTTATTTCAACACGTTTCTTTTTTCACTGAGGTTCAGCGGAGGGGGAACAGGTTTTTTATCTTCCTATAACACTGCCTCCTGTCAGTCCTAATGGGCCAAGAACAGAAGATGTCAGACGAGTGAATAGGAGAATGAAGTGAGTACTGGGCTGGCTTAGTGTGTGGATTAGCATGATTTGTCTCACTCATCGATAGTTTCACACACACAGGTCTGTTCCACTCGTGCCAAATCAAACACAAATTCACTGCATAGCTGGTGGGAATAATTTCTTGATTCAGGTGGTAAAAAAGGGGGGGGAGCTGTGGCTGTGCTAAATTATCCCTTTTAACAAAAGAAGCTTTAAGCCATATTCACTGGCTTTGATTTGAATTCCTCAAATAGAATCCAATTAGAAGATTTGAATGCATTCCAAATGTCCCGGGCCAAACTGTGCGTGTATGGAGCAGTAACTGAAGGGACAGTGATAAAGTATATAAGACTAAAACACATACTGCATATGTACTCATAGGAGTTGGTGTAGGAGGAGAGAGTGGACTGGAATAACAAGCAGCAGGCTGTTGTGCATAAAAGTCAACTGTCCTGAGTCAAGGAGTAGGAGGTGACACAGCCCGATGTGTTGTTCCTTTCTTGTCCGTGAGTCACAGGACTGCTACTCCACCAGGAACGGAACAGCTCCTTTCTGGTCCTGCTCTGTAGGCACTGAGTAGATACTGAAGAGAGAGAGAGAGAGAGAGAGAGAGAGAGAGAGAGAGAGAGAGAGAGAGAGAGAGGACAGAGAAAGGAGAGGGGTGGGGGTACGGGGTAAGACAGGGCAAAAGCAAAAGTATGTCATCTTTCAGATATTTTTAGGTTATTTCTCAGAGTGTAAGCAGAAAGAGAATAGAAACATCCCTGTGTGTCTGAATCCAGGAAACGATATTTCTGCCTCATGCTGCGGGGCTCTGACAGGTGCACGGCGACTGCATCACCTCAAAACACAGCTCATCCCCAGGTGGGACTTATAAACATGGCAAGGCACTGTTGATCCAACAAGCTAGAGGTTGCTGTGTGATTAAGCCTCTTTTCAGCAGAGCGATCAGTCAGCACCAAACACTGCCAGAGTTGACTGCAGCCCCAGGAGGCAGCCGGTAATCCTGCAGAGGAATTTAACCCTCGTAGACTGTCTTGGGTGTCTGCTCCACAAAGGCAGCTCTGCTGCTGCTGCTGGGAGATCTCTGGGGACTAATTTGAACTCGGTAACCCCCTGACCCAACCTGCAGGTCGTGTAATACTGCACCCCTGAACAAATGAAAGTGATTACTGTGCAGAAAACCATCATACAGCAAAGTGAGGTTAAATCAGCTAAGTGTAGCACAGAGAGAGAGCGTCTCTCTGTATAACTGGTTCAGGCTGTTTTGCTGTCTGATTGCTGTTGGCAGATTGTTGTCATGGCGCCAAGATCATGTTTACGCGATTCTGTTATTTGTGAGCAGAGTTGTGCATTCACGCCTCAGATCATGAGGTAAGCTTGGAACAGGCCTGGTCCTGTCTGGTTCAGTCATACAAACCCAGTGGCTCTGTGTCACTGTCTTACTGTCTTAAAGCTATTGTTTGATGTGCAGATAGAAGGGTTAGAGGTTGGGTGTATTCTGAGGTGCTGGTGGAGCGCCTCAGGCTGTGATACTAATTGCTCTACAAGTCCAGACGGGCTCAAATGGGTGGATACTGGTTGCGTTTTGTCACCTGGGTGTTTTTCTCTGGTTTTGATTATGAGGAGTTGGATGATGTTGAACAAATTGGCAAAGCAACAGAAAAGCTGTTACCCACCAGACTGGTTCTGTCACCTGCAGGCTGACTTATCGAAGAAGGGGACATATATTTGTCAGTGAGACACTGAAGCATGTATTGAGGCCATAGGAAGGTAAAAGAGGTGTGAAATAAAGATGGTGTGTTTCAACTACAAAAATAATCTAAAGATATTTATACTTTAAATTAAAAGTCATCTTTGAATATCAACTCAAACTGAAGAAATTTGACCTTACCCTTGTTGCCGGTACTGCATGCGGCGCCTTACTAACATTATAGCTGCAAAATAATGAGAAAAGGTCACAGCTACAGAGGAGAAAAGTTCATATTTGCTTAGGTATTAAAAGCTTTACAAGTCACACAAGGGAATACAGTGATTCCAGGTTACACTGAGAGGCTTAACAGCAGTGCATTTGTCAACTGTTGGAATGTAGCAGGCACTATTTACATATAACATTATGTTTCAGCAAAACAGGCAATACTTACTGACTATAGCTGCAACTGAAAGAGTCAACACAGCCACAGCTGCAATGATGACGATCAGCGTGAACTTATCTGAAGAAGAACGGAATTCAAACTTAGTAAAGACAGAGGGATATATAATGTGGTGGGTTGATAAATGAAAGCATTGTTATCAGTCACTGTGAATCATTAACTGTTATTACAGTACTTACTCTCCTCTGACGCTCCCTCTGCACCTGTAGTTTTGTCTACATTTGAGCCAGCTGCATGGTTGACTGAGTTATCTTGAATCCATCAAAGGAAGTAAAAAAGAAAACAGTTAATTTAAGAGCCAATTGATTAATGAATGATTATTATTTTAGAGGAGTGCCTCTGTGTTTTGTTCTTTTGAAGACAACAACTTATACAAGTCATGCTGATTTCAGGTAACTGAACACTGCAACACCCAGCTTCAAACTTTTTTATCCAATACTTCTGCTTTACAGTAATATTTCAGAAGAGGTCTGAAATTTGTGAATGTCACTCTTTTTCATGCTCAAAACTAAGTTCTGAAAAGATTGATACAATTCTCATGTCTGAAAGGTAAATATGAAGCTACAGCCAGCAGCGTAGCTTAGCGTAGCATAAAGATTGGAGACAGACGGTGACAGCTAGCCTGTTTCTGCCCCAAGGTTATAAAAGCTGCCAACAAACATCTCTGCTCATTATTTTTTTCTTCTTCTTAAGATTACTTCCTGGCATTTTTTCCTTACTGGAAAAGGTAATGCTGAAGAAACAGAGGAAAGGCAGTAGAGAGAGAGAGAGAGAGAGAGAGAAGAGGACACACAGTAAAGGACTATGGGCAGGAAAAGCACAGAGGCTGCTGAGGCAACAAATGAACCCAGGTACATGCTCTTGTTGAGCCGCCAGCCTCCCAGTTTATTATTTTCAACTCACCTATTTGCTTTAAACACACAGAAAAGGTGTTATAAACTTTAGCTGGTCAGTAAAAGCATTACAAAAAACCATCTATTTTGTTTTACAGGTAAACCAAACAAGGTGCCAAATTACACCGATCAACCAGTTGCTTCATATTTACATACATGAGAGCTGTATCCATTATCTCATTTAACTCACATAAAGATAGTGAATGAGAACATGTAGTACTGCTTCCTGAAGTCATGCAGGTAACTTTTTGACTTCCTTGAATTATTTAAAATACATTTGAGAAAAAAACAGACTAAATTAAAGCAGATACTCATGTATGAGCCTGTGTGCACAGAGAGGAAGATGGTCAAGGCTTCAGATGAATTGTAGCACTTAGCAGAGAAGAGCTGACTGGCTGCAGCCTTGTTTTAAACAGATCTGTAATTCTATCAAATGTCCATCAAAGTGAAGATGAGGAGTGACAGGGGGAGGCGTGGAGAGAGAATGAGAATGCCAATGTCGATTAGCTGACCAGCAGGATGGCAGAGATGTCGACATGTTCGCTGGCCTTTCAGCAGGATCTAAAGGACCCCTCCAGGGAGCTAATTGATTCCATTCGGGGCTTAATGGTTGAAAAGTGGGAGAGCCAACAGGGGCCACAGGCCTTCACACATCTCAGAGGACTAGAGCACACTGTATACAACGCTTATTTTCTGACAACAATTAAGAGGCCACAACCTTCACATACTCTCTTCTACATGGCTGCCTTTACAGTGTTTGCGGGTAAGAAGGAGAAAAATCTAGCAAGCCCTTCTTGCCCTCCAATCTACTCAGGGGAATCAAGGCAATAAACTCACCTATTCTGTTGTATAAATCCTCATCATCCAGACCTGTGAGAGAAGGAGAAATCAGATGATTGTAAAGATAATACAGAAATGTGTGCTTCCCAAATTATAACAGTGAAACTCATCTTCTGTACACAGTCAGGATATAAGGCAGCTCCTTTAATCTTTCAGTAACACTATTGTCAAAAGGTCTTAGAGCAAAAAAGGCAACTATAAATAAAAGTAGATACTGCACTCTAAGCACTAGTGCTGGGCGATAATTTGATAACGATAATTGTCGTGATATAATTTTTCTTGACATAAATATATAAAATGTTCGACAAAAATTCGGTATAAATAAACATGTAATTACACCCCCCAGCCACTTAAAATGGAGGGGGCGCTAGTGAGCCTTAAATGCTAGTTACCACCCAACATTAGACAGAAGAAGAGGACGGCATTGAACAGCCAATTATGTCACGGGATGAGAGGTAGGCGGGGCTTAAAGACGTTCGGAGCGGAATGTTAAACACAGCTGAAACGAGCGACAGTGACACTGAAGAAAACTCAAAACCTAACAGCTAAAAGCAGAGACGTTAGTCTGACACTGTCTCGACTCTGCATCATTAAATAGATTTTCAGGATGTGGGTAAAGGAAGAGCACAGAGACAACTTCTGCTGTGAATTTCTAACACATTTAATGTCCACCGCAAATGTAGGACAACTGAATACCGAATAACCGTGATGCATTCACTGCACTGTGGGACACAATATCACTCTGCCTGTAACCCTTAGTAATCTTAAAGAGGAGAGCACAACTCAAAACAATACTTCTACTATACTACTAAACTAAGACACAGTATACAGTTTTATATATATTTGTTGTAAATTCAAATCAAATTATGGAAATAACCTGAGAGAGATAAGATCTATAAACTCAAACTTAACAAAAATCTAATTTTACCCAAAAGACCTGCTTCCTGTTAGCACCATTAGAAATGATGGATCTGATGGAAGTTCATCAGAAAACTAAATCCAGATACAAGCCAACAAACTGTCTGGCTTCTGTAACTTTCACTCAGGACCAAAAATCTGACTTTAAATTTAAATTAAAAAATGATTTGATATTTATCGTGATAATTATCGATATCAAATTATATGAAATATTTTATTGTGATAACATAATTTTTCAGTATCGCCCAGCACTACTAAGCACCCAAACTACATCAAGTATCAGCAGTAACAAAACTGAAAAGCAAGTAAGCGAAACCCTGAAACATGGTCTAAACTGTGAATAAATATCAAAAGTATAAACAAGGAATAGAAAACCAGCAAATCAGAAATGTGAGATTTCAAGTAGGTCATCAGATTAAAGTGCATTGCTCTGCTGTGGGAAATAAATAGAAATTTAAAAAGTCAAGCACCATATATCAGTTCTTTTGAACAGCAGGCTGCATCATGAATCCACATCATGTTTTGACGTTATCCTATCTGACATTACATTTTGTTTTGACCGACAAATTTGTTCATGTCACAAATATGTCTGGTATGACTGTCGACATCTGTTTATTACTTCACACATGGCCTCAAGGACGCACAGAGGCTGAGCTCAAGTTAAACTGATAACAGCACAAGAACCATGTGGGAACAAGCAGAGCTCTTCTGATTGAAATCAGAGTGACAATTTCTATTGAAACAAATGTTAATGCAATTAAAAGGCTTAGAAGGCTCCTTTATTTGACAAAAACAAGATGCTTTACATACCTTCATCTCCTGATCCATATATTTCTTCTGAAAGAACTGCAAGAAAAAAAAAGGATGAGCAGTGTTGGCATGCATCACAATACCCAAGATGGATTTATAGAAATTGTGGCAGTACTGCTCACGAATCTACAAATATTCAGAGGATGTTTACATGAACTTTAGAGGAGAGGAAGTAAGTTGAATTCTTCGATATATGCATTATGCTCATCTTAAAGAGTCTGCTCCTGCTCTTTGCGGTATCTCCTACCAAGAAAGTACAGCAACGAAAATACAGTTGCTAATTTCCCTGTTTGTCTTTCATGTTATTCTTATATGAGCATTTCACTGAAGCACCTTCTCTTTTAGGTGGCTGTATAATTCAAAGGAGGGAGGAGGGGTGGGGGGGTGCATATATTAATCTGCAGATACGTAGGTAGGTGAGGGAAAAGATGCTGGCTCCGGGATACATAGACCCTGATTAGATGTTTATCACCTGAAAGCGTCACAGATGATGAGAACGTACCAGTAGCGGCTGGCAGCAGCAGCAGCAGACACAGGAACAGCAATCGCATCATCTTCAAATGCTGCAGGGGGGAAAAGGAAACCAAGTTAAAAATATCTGCTATTAATATTCAGCCATTGATGTGTGTGAAATCTTGGTGTTTTGGTTTAGAGATAGGACATGATGGAAAGCAGCAAGGCTGTCTATTATTGGGGCTTGTCTGGCACTTTTTGAGACGTGTTGCCTGTCAGTGGAAAACTAAGAATTGCAGGCCACCAAAGTTTAAATGTACACTTGCAAGCCTCTGTTGTAATCTGAGGTGTTGGTGTTGGTGTTGGTGTTGGTGGTAATGAAGGGGTCAGTTGAAGACAACCTCTTTTCTCACAGTGCTCAGCAGAAATAACTGTAAAAAAAAAGTCTGTCACAGTCAGCTGGCAGCAAGTGTCTATTCAACATTTTCCTTTCACTATGCAAAGCCTGGCTGCTCTGCCAGGTGTTAAGCATCAAAAAGGGGGTCTGATGACTTCCACGGGCAAAACAAAAAGGGATCATATTCATCTCTTCTCTTTGTCTTTTCCATTGAATTCTGATTAACCGTATTTTTCTTATAATTGTAAAAGAATAGAGTTTGTGCTTGATTTGACTTCAACATACACTTACATATCACAAAAAAAAAGTGATACTTTTTTGTGTGCCCTCGTCAAGAAAAAAAATCCCAACTTCCTCATGGCACAGGGCCTAAAACAAACAACCTCTGTGCTCCATATCACCTCCACAGTAATGTGAAACGCTAATGTGAAACGCAGATGTTCCTCTCCTGCCAAACAAAGCCCCAGCTGTATCCAACACAATATGAATGGTGATATTTTTGAGTGGGAATGATCTCTCTTCCGGTCCAGCTTCCGGATAAAGCCTTGTTGGTCAGATTTAGCCATGCAGGCAGGCATGAGATCAGGAACCAAAGTCACTGCATTGACCCACGTGCCAAATGCTGTGCCTCTTCATTGTTAACAATTTCTATTGTATTCTTGTTTCCTCTGTAGTTAATGACTATGTGGAAAAACTGAGGTGACCTGCTTTGTTAAGGTACAGATTATCAAACTAAGAACTCACCGTCATCTATACATCTTATAACAGAGATACAAACTTACGAGTCTGTGTCTGTTCACTATTTAATTTTAGTTCGGAAGTCATGAAGACAATTTGAGGAATTGAATATTGCTCACTGTATGACATGTAGATCTGTATATAGATATAGCTCAGAAGAAAGAAGATAGTTCCTCTTTTTTAAAGGTTATTGACGATTTAAGAAACTCCTTTTTTGTATCAGGAACTGGGCCAAAAGTCTTGTCTGTAAATGCTACCATGAAGTCCAAAAATCCTTATGTGAGACAAATGTCCACCCTGAAAAGTCTGCATTGAAACCAGTGAAACCCATTTCACAACAAGATTATCTTCATGCTAAATTAGCAGAACAGCATTAAGGACTATTTCTGTTGACTGTATTGGAAAAAGATGTTAATCACACAACTGAGGCTGATTGGAGAGGGAGTGCATTGTGGGCTGTTCTGGCCTCTCGAATAGCTGCAGTAAATCTCCAAACGCAAACAACCTTAGAAGCTGCAAATAAAATCCCCTTCTGTATCCAATTTGCTTTTCAGAGTCGCTTTGGGTGAAATAATAAGCCGATCCAATTTGGAAATATTTATCAACCCCGTCCGCTGCCTCTGTATCAAAATGGCTCCTGACGCCTGTATTATTTTTCAAATTGGGTAATATATTCTTGTACATTTGAATGCCAATTGAATTTGCTCTTTAATACCAGACCCAATTTGCAACATATAATAATAACCAGTGGCTTGCTTATCAAGCAGACATGCCCGCTGCCTTCTGGCCAGAGATGCACAGATCACAGAAGGTAAAAGTAGAAATCCACAAATCATAACACTGGAGTGAGGTGCTGCAATAAAGGCATACAGTGTACAGTCGCTACAGGGTAAATACGTCTTGTTTTTGTTCCATCATCCCAAATGTGGTTTTCCACTAACAGGATTAACCCTGCACCTCGTACCTGTCTGGCCAAGCCAGCCAACAGCGCACCTAAATCTTGTTCGCCAGGTTTAATTTTGATTGATGAACAATTTCCACTCCTGCCATCCCACCCAAATGAACAAAACACACACACACATACACACAAAGAGCGATTCAGTACATGTGCATAAACAGAACTACATGTAGAGACGCAGGATATCTCTTTCTTATCTGCCTGCACTGATAACAGCCCCCTGCTCAACCACTGTGCAGCACTGACAACTTTGACACCAGCGATAACAACAACTAACATGCGAAGATATTAGAATTACTGTGGCCCAGAGAGTTTGGAGGAAAACATTTATAAGTAAGAGAAATGAGAGAAAGAAAAGAGATGGCAGCAATGAAAAACGTTGATTACTGTGAAGATGTGTCAAAGCTAAAACTGACTTGCTGTAACAAAGAATGAGCCTGACAACAAGGAGAAATACGGAGTGAGGGAGGGAAAATGCCCCCAGATCACTTGTTAGTCATTGCCAGTCAATTTTACCAAAGTGGTAGCTGACTCTGCTTCAGTGAAGAAAGAAAACATTCTTATTGAAATGTTTACTCAACTCCATCATCTCCACAGAAGCTGTCTATCTGAGTGAGGCTGAGGAAAATCCCCTTATTTCCTTAAACACAACTCTGTTTTACCACAGGAGAACCAAAAGAATGTACAAGGAAAGTAATGATAAAACGAAAACAGAGCAGAATTCATACTACCTCAGTTGGTGCCATGCAAAAGAGTGACAGATCCAGCATCAAGATACAATGACTCTAAGAGCTGAGCACACACCAATGCAAATGTGTGTGTGGATGACTTGCTGAGCATCAGGCCAATAAGGCCAGCAGAACAAGAAGGAGGATATGACAGGCGCCTCAGAGACGCATATCCTGTATTTTCTTGCCCCCCTCTCTCTCTCTCGCTCTCTCTCTCTCTATTTACGTGTGTGTGCAAAGCTATAAAACCTTTGAACACACTCAAGAATGACCAAGTATGTTTCTTCAGGGTGACTTAAACAGCAACAAACAGACTCAGGGGACAAATAGGACGCCCGGCACGTACACCTTGCAGTTTACTTTTTTATCAGATGGAGACAAAGCCGTTGTTCTTTGTTTTGCTAACAACACTATCACAAGACTTATCCAAATCTGAGGTGTTTTCAGAGTTCAATCTGTCTGACATGCAGCCTCAGCACTCATCAGAGATGCACGCGTAGCACAGAAAGTTAAAAACATATAGTTATGATGAGATGTGTGCCCCTGCCTCACCTCTGACATGGCTAGGGCAAGCAGTTTGATTAAAAAACAGCACTTAGCTATTTGTTTGCAGGCTAATTTTAGGGTCGAAAACGCACTCAGGAGCACACTAAAGAGCATGTTAATCTTATACACACACAAGCAGGAAATGAGATAAGGGCTGATGCGGTGTGCCAAGTCATTTTTTTTTACAACACCCACACCTCCTGTAACCTGCTTCCTTACTTAAAAAAAAAAGTGTGAGCATTTGAATGGATGATGAATCAAGTGATTGTCACACTGACTTACTGTATAAAAAACAACACTGCTGTTGTCTAGAGCTGAAATCTTCCTCCATAAGGTAGAGTCTACGAGTGAAATATATAATAAACAACTCGAATGAACTTCACTGAACTTCGTAAGCAAGCCAGAGAAGCTGAGAGGATAAAATGTGGAGGTACAATTTCGAGAAAGTTGCACTGCAGTCTTCATTCTGGTGCTTATTATCTTACAGAGCTGTCCATATGGTAGTTTGAGTGTGTAAATATACAACAGCACAAAACTTTAAATGACCAATAACCTACTAAAATATAAATATATATATCAGAAACACTGTTCAATTATTAAATGTTTATCCCAATATGTGAATAATATAAAAATACATCCTACCCTTGTGTTTATTTCTTCGTTTCTGCTCTGACTGCTGACACCACAGCTGAACGTCGGCTTATGACAGACGCACTGCTGACAAGTTGACGGGAAAGTCTCATTGGTTCTGAGTCGGCTGAACTCTGAGCACTTTTACTCTCGCCTGAAATGCAAGGGGATTCACAGCCACCTCATTTAGCGCTCAGCTGACCCTTTGCTTCATAGACTGCGGAAAATACCTCCGTGTGCTGTGACAGCGGTTTCCTGATAACTGAGGTGGTTCACACATACATCATAGAGAACACAGAATAACTCAGGGCATGACTAACACAAATGTCAAGCAGTTATAGCCTACACTCGACACACGCTCCTGTAAAATTACTTATTATTAGTGGTAAGTCATTATGTTTTAAAAAAAAAACATTCTGAAGTTCACATTATAACATAACCTGCTGAAGGTTATCCTAACAGCTGATAACGTATTTAATTAGTTGAGAAGTGATGACGTAGACACGTAACCCGCTGATTGACAGGCACATGTGTGTCTAATCAAGCGCAGGTGTCCTAAAAGACCACTTTGTACGTCTTTCCCTCATTTATGTCGGGGTGTTGCCACATTATCAGCAAGTGTCGATGTTTTCTGTTTTCCCCAGCACGCAATTATTGTGAAATATTTCAACACAATCGAATTTCTCATTCATGTTAGTTTTACTGCTTTAACCTAGTCATGCAGTTTATACTGCTGCTCCAGGTGTGCCTCTTGATACTTGGTAAGTAACATTGATTATGCAGTTGATTATGTCCAATTTAACAAGATAAAGGTCATCATGCATGTGCACAAACCTGGTTAGTTTTAGACTTCATTTCAACCTTACAGTCACAGACAGCACATCTTTTTCTATGGACAGTCTCACAATTGGAACACCTTTGGATTAGCATGTGGTTATTCCTTTTTTTTAACGTGCAACACTCAAGTCTCAACAGTTCTGCTGTCTACTTTGAAAGGTTCTGTTTGAGTAGTTTTGAGTGATGAATGGGGTGCGGTGACTCAGTGTCAGCCCCTAGAACAACACACAGTACTAATCTGTTCTGTGCACTAAGAAGGGAATTAAAGGATGGGGCTAAAGAAACCATGTTTTCTAGTTTCCTGCACTTGATTAGAAGGCATCATTTTATTTAACATGCAAAACATGAAACCACATGAACCACCAGTTTGCAACTTCATACTTCAAAGCTTTAGCCTACAGTGAAAAATATATGTTGTCAAGTATATTAGACTTTTGTATTTGTTTGATATTAACTTATCTTCTTTCTATGGTGCTAAATGTTATATAGCATATGCAGTTCTGCAGTTGTAATCTTCATGAAAGAAATGATACAGTTGTCAAGTAATCTCAACCATTCAGAAAGTTTTCTGAAAAGAGAACTTACATTTCAAGGAGCTGGTGTTCAGAGTTGTCTCTATACCTTGCTGGTATGTTGTTGCTCCCACGCCAAAGATCCTTGTTATCATGGAAACTGCCAGCGTAAGGGTGCACAGTTAACACCGGTGAACCAGGAACTGTGTTCTTTATTGGCTGCTTAGCTTGTTGAAATATGACACCACCTGCCGTACCTCTGTTACACAAGAGGACCTGTTGAGCACACTGGGACACTATCCAGTATTCAAAGTGAAAAGATGAAATCGCTACAGTGCAGGTGTGGTGTTATTTTGTTTTTCATACTGGCCCAGTAGTCAATAGTTTTTTGTTAATCCAAGTTATTGTTCTCTCTGGATATTAATTTTCAAGAGGTGTGGTGTTAAAGCATATTAAAATGTAATATATTTAATGAGTGATTTCTACGTTCTCCTCTACAGGCTTTTCTGAGGCCAGCCCAGGTAGGACATTTCTGATGATGTTTCCCCCTCATAATGGCCCAACAGAAAACATCACATATCAAGTAACTATCACAGCCAGTGGAGTTTGGACCTCAGTCACTGCACAGGTTCTGGAAAGCAGCTTCATGCAACACGTTTTCCTCTCTGCTAGCCAATCAAAGACGATTTACCTGCCGTCACCCGTGGGCATGACCAGCAATCAATCCCCCCACCTCCTAAGTGTGGTGTCTGTGTGGCCTGTGACAGTCATTGCCTCATTCTGTACTCCGGCTGGTTGTGACCATAGTCTACTTCATGACGTGTCCTCCTGGGGGACCCGATACTACCCCATTACTCCTCACTTTCCCAATGAGAAAGCTGTCAGCCAGATGGTGATCACAAGCTCAGACCGTGAGACATCAGTGGATATCTTCCTCTCAGGGGACGTGCTCTTTAAAGGCATTGTGTACCCCAGGGGAACTATCCTACAGTTGCATTTAGCTGTTCTGCAGAGTGTTTACCTCCAGAGCAACTCCAGCTTATCTGGCTCTGAGCTAAACTCCCAAGAAGCTGTAGGTGTTGTGGTTGGTTTTACTTGCTCTAAATACGAAACTGGACATTGCTTGTATGGGTTTGCTGAACTGGAATCTGTCTCTCACTGGAGTTTTGATTACATTGTCCCTCCCTTAGTAAACACAGAAATGAGTTCCAGTTCCCTGTTGGCAATGGTGACGATCAACTCAACCCTTCACATCACCAACAGCACTAGGCACACAAACATGTCTCTTGTTGGTGGTGTTATGATGGTCATTTCAGTCGTGACATCAGATAAAATCCAGATTGCAAGTGACAGTCCTCTTCAGCTTGTTTACCTAAGACATTATAAAATAGAGCGTCCTTCGACTCTAACAGTGCTGCCATCTGCTGATGATATCTGCAAGATTGAACCTATGTTTGATTCAGGTGATATCAGTGAGCAACAAGATAACAGTACTCACTATTTAAAGTCTGGTGAAAAATTATCCCAGAAGCCAAACTTTGCCGCACCTCATGGAAATGCAGAGACCAGTTCTCCTAACACAGACACAGATGTAGGACACTATCTGAGTACCATGGACAGACAACGCTATCCAGAAGCATGCAAGAAAGGTATGTTTTTAGACTTTAAGGAAACCTTTGAATTTAATATTTGTTTCAATTTGTAAATATGTGCTTACTTTTTATTTTTTTCATCTGCAGCTTCTTGTGAGGAGTTGGCCTGTGGCCCTAAACGGGTGTGCTCAATGAAAGATGGAAAACCACTCTGTTCTCTGCAAACTAAAATATGCTCTGCATGGGGCGACTCATATTACCGTACCTTTAATGGAAGAGATTTTGTCCTACAGGGAAACTGTAACTACACTTTAGTTCAGACTACCTGTCCTGGCTTAAATGCTTCTATTCCACTTCAGATTAATATAGCCCGAGCATATTTGAACAGTGCCACTGTCTCCACCATCCACACCGTGCACATCAGCATCCAGGGCTTTAATATCTCCATGGTTAGAAATGACAAAAATCATGTCAGGGTGAGTGTTTTGATCGTATTTTAACTGAACTTGCACTTTTCAAAGCTAGAAAGTATTCATGCTCATTGTCTGCTCTTCCATTTAAACCCCTAGATTGATGGACAGCGGAGAAACCTACCCCTCACCCTCGGAAATGGAACCCTGAACTTTTATCCAAGTGGCTCCAGCGTTGTTTTAGAAACCACCTTTGGCCTGGCTCTGCATTATGACTGGAAGCACCATCTCCAGGTTGATGTCGGCCCTGAGTTGTATGGCAACCTGTGTGGTTTGTGTGGAAATGCTGATCACAGCTCCTCAGATGTTGTCCCTGCCTCCAACAGCACTAACGCGACAGTGACTGAAGATTTTACCCTCCCGTGGGTGGTGAACAGTGACGCAGGCTCATGTTTTGAAGATTGCGGTGGTGCTGCTTCATGTCCAGTGTGCATCCAGAGCCAAGCCAAATCTTTTCCTGGTGCTAAAGACAACTCCTTTCTGACAAAATGCAATCTACTGCAGTGGAATGGTGGACCTTTTGCAGATTGTCACTCATATGTTGATCCTGAGCCATTTGTTCGTAGTTGTGGGAACAACCTGTGCATCAATGAAGAGGCCTCTACAATGTGCAAAATCTTGGCAGCCTATGCCACCATATGCCAGAGGCTTGGGGCCAGGGTCCAAAACTGGAGAACCTCTGCAAACTGCGGTGAGTTCACATTTTTTTTGTTTTGATAATTCTAATGGTTTTCCAATAAAATGCTCACAATATTTTTGATCTGTTACAGCTATTGCATGTCCTATGAACAGCCACCATGAGATCTGTGGTTCTGCTTGTCCTGCTACCTGCAGTGACCCCGACGCCCATCATAACTGTTCCCTCCCTTGTGTGGAATCTTGCCAATGCAACAGAGGGTTTCTGCTGAGTGGTGGGAAGTGTGTACCACACAGCAAGTGTGGCTGTCTTCACCAAGGCTCCTACTATCTTCCCAAGGAGAATTTCTGGATGGACAAACAGTGCCAGGAAAACTGTGTCTGCCAGCCCAACTCCAAGATGGTGATGTGTGTAAAGTCCCAGTGTCGGGATGGTACAAAGTGCAAAGTTCTGAACGGAGTCCTGGACTGTCACATGGACGGACCTGGGATGTGCATAGCCAAAGGAGATCCACATTATACCACTTTCGATGGGCGTAACTTTGATGTCTATGGCAACTGTACTTACCTGCTCACTTCTCACTGTCCCTCCTGGGGGGATCTTGATGACTTCAGGGTGGAGGTCCAGAACCAGATAAAGGATATTTCAAACATTTCCTTCCGGCATGTCACAATGGTTGTCTCTGGTTATTCCATTGAGCTATCAAATGATTGGAGTAATAAGGTTATGGTAGGTTCTTGTATTTGCAAAATCACTCTTCAATAAGCTTTCTGTATTTCTTTATTTGCAGTTTCAACATAAGTCTTCTTGTTTCAGGTAAATGGTCTGCTCCTGCATCTTCCCTCCGTGTTGAGCCAAGGCAAAGTAATCTTCTCCATGACCGGACTCTCAACACGTATAGAGACTGACTTTGGTCTTGTTGTGACATACAGCTCTGATGTCCTGACTGTTCAAATGCCGAGGATCTTCTCTGGTAATCTCTGTGGTCTGTGTGGGAACTTCAACAGTGATCCTGAAGACGATGTGATGCCTGACAATGAATCAGATATCTCTCAGGCTGTGAGACACTGGAAAATAAAAAGCGAGCATGAATGTGCGGATGTGCCTATGGACACTACAGGATGTAATTCACAAGACATGTCTCTTTATAAGGGGAAAGATTTCTGTGGAAGGTTACTAGATACAGAGGGAACTTTTCAGAGTTGCCACAAAACAGTAGATCCACAAGATTTCTATGACAGCTGTGTTCATGACCTTTGCTATGATAACCAGATCAGCCTGTGTCAGATTCTGTCAAGCTATGTTGCTGTTTGTCAAGAAATGGGAACCATAATGGATGAATGGAGGTCTCCTGCATTTTGTAGTAAGTTATCTTATTGAATCTTGTTTCTTTTTATGTTAAATGTGTACAGAGTAGGAACATTTTTAATTTTCTTTTCTCTGTTTCAGATCTCCTCTGCCCACCAAATAGTGAATACCACCTGTGCTCGAGTCACATTTCTGACTGTGTAGGAAACCTGAGCCATCAAACAGAGAAATGCAAAGAGGGCTGTTTCTGCAAACCTGAGTTTTTCAACAGTGCTGGGAAATGTGTACCAGACTCTGAGTGTGGCTGTGTTTACGATGGTGTTTACCATGATGTCCACGAGGACTTCTACCCTGATGAGCTCTGTCAGACACACTGCGTTTGTGTCGGCCACAACAAAGTACAATGTACGAACCACACATGTCCAAAAGGAACAACATGTACCATCAGAGATGGCCTCAGGGCATGCCACGCATCAGAACCTCTTCAGTGCACAGTCATGGGTGGCAGACACTTCAGTATCTACGATGGGAATAAATTCGACTTTGATATGGGAAGCTGTCGTTATGTCCTGTCCCAAGCTTGTGATGAGGACGAGTCTGATCCCACTGTCATTTTCCAGCAAGGAAATCTATACTTAAGGGACCATGGAGTTAACGTTACACTTCAGATGGAACATTTGGGAAAAGTAAAGGTAAGCAGTTGCATATTTACAAACAACCAAGTGTATTATATTTATTACATTTACATTTTGTTTTTCAGATTGATGGTGTTTTGAAGGGGCTTCCTGTCCAACTTGACCACATCGTAGCACTTCATTCTGGCTTGCTGACTCGTGTCGTTTTTGTAGCCACTGGGGTTGTTGTCGCTTATGGAGGGCCTAATCTGATACAAGTAGTGATTCCTGCCTCCAACAGAAGCATGTGTGGTATGTGTGGAAACACCCCTGCTGTCGATACAGATGACAAACGCAGGCCGAATGGAAGCCTGGCCAATGATTTGTCCATATTTGCATCATCCTGGTTGCTCTCACCATCTGGGACAAACTGCTCTGAAGAATGTGAGCTCTGCTCAGTGTGCAACTCTAGCATGGCAGCAGAATTTGCCTCTGATAACCTTTGCGGCATGCTGCTGGCTCCTGCAGGATCGTTTAGTGGATGCCACTCTGCTGTGGACCCAGAGCCCTTCTTTCAGAACTGTGTGAATGACTTATGTATGTCAAATGGGAATGAAGAAACCTTTTGCAGTAGTTTGAGTGGGTACACTTTTGCATGCCAGGAGGCTGAAGCTGAGGCCAAACCATGGAGGGGTGAGAGGTGCTGTGAGTATAAATCATCTTGGCTCTCTTGCATGTACATGTCATTTTATTTGTCTATTATGGTGTGTCAGTGCATGTAATCCATGCAAGTCTGCACAGAAGCTTCTGTTGAACTCTGGCATGCTCCATATAGTCAAGCTCTCTGACTGATGTAATGTTGTTTTGAGTTTATACAGTATATGAATCTTTTTGTCTCTCCCTCCCTGTAGCGCTCTCATGCCCTGAAAACTCTCACTACAATATATGTGTCAGTGCATGCCCCGAGTCCTGCGGTATTTTATCCGATATCCCCTGCCCCTGGGCCTGTTATGAGGGATGTCAATGTGACTCTGGGTACATGCAGAGTGGGAATGGCTGCATTAAGGCTGATGAATGTGGCTGCTTCTACCATGGGCACTACTATGAGGTGAGTTGCTACAGATTGTTTTGCTCATACATTTCCTTTATTACAGCAACAGATGTATGAATTTTCTCAATCCAGTAAAACCATACATTGAACCGGTGATCAGACCTGAAAATTGCAGCTTTATTTGACTCCTGGTGAACTGCCTTGTTTGTTAGGGTGTGTGTTTTTATGACAAAACTACATGTGACTCCAGTGCACATTCAATTATAAACATGTTGCAACAGTGAAGCAAAAAGAGTGACATGCCCTAGTTAATCCCAACACTGTTCAAAACATGACTCATTAATGTCTTGGCCAATTGAGTATGCCTCACCTGTACTTGTGGCATGACTAATAAGAAAATCCTATGCCTTTGTGTCTTCCTGGGTGTTTGTTTGCGTGGTATTTGGGAACAGTTGGGTAACGCACACAAACACTGACTCACTATTCTCTGCAGATTGGGGAGATATCGTGGGCAGAGGGATGCTCTGAGCGCTGTAACTGCTCTGCCACTGCCACCATGTGCTGTGAGCCAGCTTCTTGCCCTGAGGGAGAAAGCTGCACCCTTAACAATACTTGGGTCTGTGCAAGGAAAGGTAAGCTGAGCTGGTTCTGCTGCTTTGGGTGACACTTACGCACAGGTTAGCTGTTGTTCATGTCAAATGAAAATTTATGTCCAATTTTATGTGTCACTTTGCGTTATGGGTAGGGTTGCAAAACAAGCCTGACAGCAGAACATAGGTGTTTTTCTCAGTGTTCTGTCATTTTACCTAAAATGCAGTTAAATCCTAACCCCTTTTTGAATAGTTCATTATGTACTTTAAAATCTCCTGTCTGCCGGGGGGGCTTTAGCAGGATTTAGCTGCATGTCAGTCAAAACTAATAAGCCTATAGTATACAATTTAAATGTGATGTGTCACAAATAATTGAACTTGTATTAAATTGAATGCTATTCTAATACCTACCAGATAAATGTTGCTCTTTAAATGAAATAACAGCAGACTTGTTAATGCAGTGTATTGATTTATTTCCTTTTCTTGTTTTTAACTTTATGTACAGCAGTTATTCAAAGGGCTGATTGTTTGCATGTGTCTCTATCTGTCCTCTTCACAAACTGCATCAATCTGATATTCTCTTCTCCTCTTATTTTGTCAGCTGATGATGATGATAAAATCTGTCAGACTGGAGAGACCTGTGTGGTTCAGGGCCAACCGCAACAAAACCAGTGTTGGATAATGGGAGGTGCTCACTTCCACACCTTTGATGGAAAGATGTTTGAATTCCAAGGAAACTGTACCTACACGCTGATCCATAAAATGAACGACACCAGTGACAATAATACATTTTGGGTCGGGATACAGACAGACAGGACCCCCAACATGGCCTCCTCTTTAAAAGCCATTCACGTCAAAGTGGCCAAACACAGTGTTGCCGTCTACAGAGAGGAAAAAGGTTATGCTTGGGTAAGAGTGAAATATCACTTTACCTACCTTGTTAGATTTTGGCTGAACTTTCATCATACAATATAATCACCCAAAAATTCTGCTGAGACATGCATTCTTAATTGATTTTTCTAAAATGTGCTGGTCCATCAATAGGTGAATGGAGAAAAAATGCTGCTGCCTGTGATTCTACAGTTTGGACTTGTAAAGATTTATCAGAGTGGCATGTTTGTTGTTGTGGACATAAGACTGGGCATTCAAATTAAGTATGACTGCTCTCAAACTGCCACTATCCTCCTGTCTAATACAACACCAGTCGATGGCATGTGTGGAAATAATAATGGCATTGAAGAAGATGACCTCAGGACCCCTCAGGGTGAGGCTGTGGATGCTACCACCTTTGGCTGGAGCTGGAAAGTCCCTGATCAGGAAGCTCGGTGCACAGCAGATTGTGGAGATGCATGCCAACGGTGCTCTGCTGAACAGCTCCAGGAGAAACAAGTTGCAAGACTGTGGATGTCTTTACATGAATACATTTGGTCCCCACAGAATCCATTCTACCTGTGCAGAGAAGTTGTTAACTACAGTAAAATCTCCACAGGAGTGAGCATGTTTGACCTGTGCTCTAGTGATGACCCTCAGAAGACCCTCTGCCTTTTCTTTGAGGGGTTTGCTGCTGCCTGCCAAAATGCCCAGATTGAGGTCAGGGAGTGGAGGAATAGCACCAACTGCTGTAAGCATTTTTTGTTACTTGTTTTTTGGTTTTCTTTTCTCTTTTGTGCAAGACTTGCACAATCTTACTGAAAAGAACTCACCTGTTAATTGGGCCAAATACTTGTTGCAATCGGGAAAGCGAGGGCTTCTTTTCTTCAATATAGTAATTTTCCTTTTCACTCAGCTGTGTCCTGCCCATCGGATAGCCATTTTGAGACCTGTGGCACAGCCTGCCCCGCCACCTGTGAGGACCCCTTCAGTTCAGGCCCCTGCACCCTGGCCTGTGTGGAGACCTGCCAGTGTGACCCTGGTTATGTCCTGGATGGCGACATCTGTGTCCCCTTGTCCCATTGTGGCTGTACTCACAATGGCTACCGTTACCACAGCAACCAGACCTTTTGGGCTGATGAGGGATGCACAGAAAAATGTGTTTGTGACCCCAAAACACACCAGACACAATGCCACGTGGATTCTTGTGGCCCTGATGAATCCTGCAGCCTCCAAAATGGGGTCAGAAGCTGTGTGTCACACCCGCAGCAGACATGCCTGTACACTGGCCATCACATAGTCACCTTTGACCAGCATGACTATGATTTGCATGGCACCTGTCAGTACCAGTTACTGGGCATGTGTGGACAGAGGCAAGGCATTGATGCTATTCAAGTTCACGTACAGACAGACGGACACCTGGAGTCAGCACTTCATGTCCTGGTCAACATGAGCGGTGTACTTGTGGAGCTCAACAGCAGAAACACAGAGTTCTTAGAGGTAAGTGTTTTATATCATTCAAAGCACATCTTTAACATTGCAGTAGTTCCTAAATAAATCTATCTGATGATTAAACCTTAAATGACAAAGATTACTTTGAAATTGTCCTAACTTGTGCTGACTTTCAAATGCAATGTTGGCACCCCCTACAGGTTGATGGTGTCATAAAGAACATGCCCTATCACCTCAGCCCCACTGCACTAGCTTTTTCTTTGGGGCTGCACACCTACATCTACACAGACATAGGCTTTGAATTCAGCCTCAGCACGGAGGGCACAGTCAACATTCGACTGTCCAGTAAATATGCTAATACTACGTGTGGTCTGTGTGGTAACTTCAACTCTGATCCTGCTGATGATCTCAAAGCTGCTGGCACAGAGGAGCATCTCAGTCCTGAACAGTTTGGAAAAGCTTGGAGAAGTGGGCAGAATCCCTGGTGTGTGGAGGGATGTCTGGGAGGAAGTTGTCCAAAATGTTCATCAGAGCGTCTGGCCCTCTTCTCTGACCCCGAGGCTTGTGGGAAGATTCTGGAAGTAAATGGACCATTTAGACACTGTCATGGCAAAGTGAACCCCTCCAGCTTTTACAAGCGCTGCGTCAGTGACCTGTGTCTTCACGGAGGTCTCCAGCCTGCACTGTGTCACTCTCTGGCATTGTATACTGCTGTCTGCCTCTCCCACAGAGCTACAGTTTATGCCTGGAGGAGTCCTGGATTCTGCTGTGAGTGTTAATGTGCTCCCAGCCCCGATGTGGGAGTGAATTAAATTAATATCCTCTACAATTGTAACTGTTCTGTTTGGAGTTCAGCATCATTGCACATCAAATGAAATATGGAGTTTGCAGATGCTATTTCATCATGTTTAGATTGTTGATATCGATCATGTAACATGGAGAAAGAGAGTGGAGTTTATTTGCATACAAATCAGATAAATGCCTGAAGGTGCTGGATGTAAAATTTGTTTCCTGGTGCATCCACTGCAAGCTAAAAGATTTTTGTATAAATAATACTACAGTGAGTTTTGACGTATTGGTATTGAGGCCACAACCTTTTAGATGATATTAGACCACTAGATGGTACTAATGCATCACTGGTCAACCTTAACCTTTACAGCACTTTCCTGTCTTCTTGCCCTGAGTGACTGGTGTCTCTCTGTTTCTCTACAGACCTGTCCTGCCCCTCCAGCACCAGTAACAACACAAGTTCAACCTCTGTTCATCTCTGCCTTGGCTGGCAGAATAACACGGTAGAGATGCCTCCAAACACAGGGGAGAACTGCCTCTGTGAAGCAGGTTTAGTTCACAGTGGCAGCAAGTGTGTCTCTCCAGAAAACTGTGGCTGCTTTCACCATGGAGAATACCTGCGGGCAGGACAAGAGGTGTCAACATGCGAAAAAAGCTGTTTATGCAATGCTGGGGGATGCATGACGTGTCGTAATGTCTCCTGTGGGCAGGATGAGGAGTGTAAGCTACTTAGGGGTGTTCAAGGTTGCCATCCCAAACCCGAAGTGGCATTCTGCTCTGTTGATGGATCCCAGTACACCACGTTTGATGGACAGGCATTTGAATTTCATGGTTCATGTAACTACACCCTTGTGCAGACATGCTCTCTCAAGAAGCCGGATGTGGAGCCAGTTTTCATAGCTGCACAGGGAAACCAGAGTGAGGGAAGGCAAATCTACTTGCAAGTCGATAAAATGTATTTTAAGATATCAGCAGCTTTCCCTGGAAAAATACAGGTAATTTATGTAATGATTGCACAGCCTTCAACATGATTTATTGTTCATTATTCTGTAATTGTTCATAGCGTATACAAACTGTGCTGTAACTTCTGTTTTTAATAGTGAATCATTTCACCCAGGTAAATGGAGTCTATGAGAACCTGCCATTCGTCGGAAAAGAATTCAATGTGCATCGACAAAATGGACTGATAACCATAAAGACTCAGCAGTCAGTAGAGCTGATTTCAGACCTCAAAAACCACATTATGGTCAAGATGCCCAAAACATACCACCAGACAACCTGTGGCCTTTGTGGAAACTACAATGACGATACTTCAGATGACTTGCAGCTGCCTAATGGCTCTGTGGACCCTGAGGTGTTTGGGTCATCATGGAAGCTGTCTGATTCTGAGTTGAACTGCAGCAACACTTGTGACAGCACCTGTAAAAGCTGCCAGACCCCTATGCCAAAGTACACCTCTGACCTGTACTGTGGTCTTCTCACTCATCCCAGAGGACCCTTCTCTTCGTGTCACCATTTAGTGTGCGCTCAGAAATACTACTCGCTCTGCATGAGAAACCTTTGTGCTGCACAGGGACTAGCCGGAGCCCTGTGTGATGCACTGTGGGCCTATGAGGCTGCCTGTAAGGCGGCAGGAGGAAAGGTTGACCTCTGGACAACACAACAGGCTGTGGTAAGTCTACAACAGCTAGGAATATTGTTTTTTGAATGATAAAATGAAGTAAATATGTACTGAATAAGACTGAGTGATGTGCTTTTGTTTTATAGCTCATCAGTGTCCTGAATTCAGCCACTACAGCCAGTGTGCCAATGCTTGCTCCTCACTGTGTCCTGAGATAAGCCAGGTAGTGCAGTGCCCTACGGACTGTGTGGAAGGCTGCCAGTGCAATAATGGACATCTTTATGATGGTGCTGTCTGTGTACCAGCAGAGCAGTGTGGATGCTTCCAGAACGGGAGAAGGTTTAAGGTCAGAATTGATATTTCTGTCCCATCCAGTTACAAGAATGTTCATTCTGTCACCTGTTGTTTTACACTTTTACTTGAGTTAGGCTTTTTATGTTTTCAGCTTTGAATTCATGTTTTACATCTTCAGTAGCAATCAAATATTTTTAATTGGCTCCTTTCATATCATTGTTTCTAATTTCAGGCCTCTGAGAGCAAACTGCTACAGAACTGTACAGTTAACTGTACCTGTGGGCCTCCTCTCGTCTGTGAGCAATACTTGTGTCCTCCAATGCACAGTTGTGTTGTTTCAGAGGGAGTCATGGGTTGCCACAAGGATGGTGAGCATTCAAAAAAGAAAGAAATGATTATGAGATACTACATTGCCTGTTGTTGCATTAATTACTTTATATTTTGCTCATACTGATATAACTGTTATCCCATGAAGCGGAACAAACTTCAGATCCATGCGAGGGGAAATGTGATGAAACAGAGAAATGTTACCTGAGCGATGGTGTGCCCATTTGTGAGAGCCATCTCGGTCTGTGTTGGGCCTGGGGAAGCCAGCACTACTACACCTTCGATGGGCTGAGCTACAGCTTTGAGGGGACGTGTACATATCTGCTGGCTGCCAGCAAAGGAGCAGCATGTGGGCTGACTCCCTTCAGTGTGTCCAAGAAGAATAACTGCAACAGCAGTGGAGAAGCATCCTCCACACAGATGGCCACTGTGCAAGCTTATGGGTTCATCATCAAGCTCAGTGGTGGAAAAGACAGCATACATGTAAGTCAGAGTTAGTTTCTGCATTACAAAGCTCAACAATGTGAATGTATTCAATAATGATTTGACCTGTTTTTGCAGGTGAATGGTCGGGAGACTAATACTCCCTTCAACCTGCTGCGGAGTAAGATCCAAGTCACTTACAAAGAAGGCAAAACTCTACTGAAAACTGACTTTGGCTTGCATGTCGTGCTCGATGGAAACTCCACTGTTCTGGTTTCACTGACCCCCGACTACAAGAGCCGAGTCCATGGGCTGTGTGGCAACTTTAATGGTGATCATCAAGATGAGATGGCTGTAGCAATGCCTGGTTCCCCTCCCATTAACACAAGTTTGGAGCTCGCTAAGGCCTACCAGATCTACGACGGGGACCAGAACTGTTGCACTGGCTGCAGGCAGGAGTTTGGTGTAATCACCTTCCCTACAGACTTTGATTCAGAACTTGCCGCTAGTCACAGAAAACGCTGTGGGGTGCTCAAGGATCAAAATGGTCCATTCACCCACTGTCATACTAAAGTCAACCCGGATTCCTTTTATGAAAGCTGTTTAAGTGATCTCATGCATAATGGAGGGTCTGACGGTGCTCTTAAACAGGCCATGCATTCATATTCTACAGTTTGTGAAACATCCAGTCATGACTACCTCAGTGAAAGGACTGTTGGTAAGTAGCTGCTTTAAGGAGTTAATAACACAATTAAAAGTTTCCTTCATAAATAACGCAATTATATAATCATTTCAGATGTGCACTGTCTAACAAACAGCCATTACAAGAACTGTGGCTCAGCCTGTCCTCCATCCTGTGAGTTTGATACCACAGTCTGTACTAAGAACTGTGTTCAAGGCTGCTTCTGTGACCCCGGGTTTATTAAGAGTCCAACTGGCTGCGTGCGTCCACATCAGTGTGGCTGCATTGACTCCATTGGCAAATATCACAGCCTCAACTCAACTTACTGGACCCCGGACAACTGTGGTGAGCTCTGTACCTGTGGACCAGCTGCTGGAAGGGTCCAATGCCGCCCTGCCCACTGCCTGAGAGGAATGGTCTGCAAGCAGCTTCACCACAAGAGAATGTGTCAACCTGAAACACCCATGAACTGTAGCATCGTGACCGGGCTGCATTTTACAACCTTTGATGGGCATCATTTTGACTACAGAGATAGCTGTTCATACTCATTAGTTCAAACCAAATCGAACCTAACTGGACTAACTCCAGTCAATATCACTATCTCTAATGCAAATTGCTACAAAAGGTTTTCTCATAGCCTTAATTTAACACTCACTATCTATGGTTTGGAGGTTGTGTTGGGAAAAAAGGACCCAGGAATGGTTATTGTGAGTATTCAATCTCCAAGCTGCAGAGCCTTTTTAAAATAAGTACTAATAATGTTGATTCAAAACTTGCCTCGAGTCACAGGAGACAGTGTAGTGTTAAGGGGTCAAAATGGTCCAGTTTAAACTTTAAAGTGCTATTTCCTTTTTTATTTTCAGGTTGATGGACAGCACAAGCCCTTGCCTTACTCTCACCACACAGGCCATGTTAGTGCATACCGCACACCTTCATCCCTCATCATCCACACTGATGTGGGATTACAGCTGACCATCTACAACATAGGCACTCTCGTGGTTTTTCTCCCCATCAGCTACACCTCTTCTGTCTCTGGTCTTTGTGGGAATGCTAACTCTGACCCTGATGATGACCTCTTAATGCCGGATGAGGAGCTTGCCCAAAATAAACTGGAGTTTGTCCACAGCTGGAGGTCTCAGGGTGCAGACACGTGCAAGACCGACTGTTCATCCAGACTGAAGCCTTGTCCTGCTGAGGCTCGGAGGCTTTTTGAAGGCAGTGACTTCTGTGGTGTGTTGTTGAATGAGCTTGGGCCCTTTGCAGACTGCGCATCAGTTTTAAGTCCCAAGCATTACTTCCACAGCTGTGTTGTAGACACCTGCTCTTATAATGGGCACTACTCAGCGCTCTGCAGCTCCATTGCATCTTATGCAGCCGCCTGCCAAGCAGCTCAGCTACCAGTTAGGCACTGGAGGAGTGACACTTTCTGTGGTGAGTAAAAGGTTTATTCTGTGTCTTCGTTTGTGTAATTCTATTTAGCTGTAACACCTAACAGCTGATTACGGTGTCCAGCCTCACAGACTTTAAAGCAATTAATGTGTGATACTTGAATGTCTGTCCCTGTCCAGGGCTGTCCCACTGTGAAATTGGCAATTACTTGAGAGCTTACTTGTTTACTGAGGCTTTAATGAACACCTTATACTAGGCAGAGATCTTGCAAACTTTGTGCAAAGGGAAAGTACCCACAATTTTGCAATAATTCATAACTGCAACAAGGATGGAAAGGCAACACAGCAGTTCTGATAGTAGAGCAGTTCCCCTATACACTGGCTAAAGTCCTAGCTGCAGCAGCACTTCCTGCCTTCTCTCTTTGCTGAGTGTTATCCTTCTCTCTCACTCTGTCCTCTACTTTCTCACTTAGGCTGTCTGTAACCACATAGACAACAATGCTAAAAGCAAAGCATAATTTGCTTGAAACAGCACAACACATAAAAATAGAAAAATACCTAACTTGGGAAGCTCTATGCAGTTCCAAGATTTAATTTGTCTATCAAAAAAGTAACCTCTGATTTGAGCTCACAGTAATGCTACATGTAAAAAGTTATACATTAGAAACATTTAAAACTTCTTGGAATGGCCTTGCACAAAAAACCTTCATTGGTATTCACAGGGTTTCCTTTCTACATTTCAAGTACAAGACATTGAACTCGATAATTAGCATACCAAATAATTCTGATGGGCTTTTGCACAAGAAAAGTGGTTGTGAGAACCTGCATAATAAATGTGTTAATGCTTTTGGCATTTCATTTTGTAGCTTAGAATGTAATTATTCTAAAAATGTTTGGTGATTCTGTAAAGTTATAAACTTGTTTATCCCTCTCCCTCCAGGCATGTCCTGTCCTAAAAACAGCCACTACGAGCTGTGTGGACCTCGATGTCCTGTCGTGTGCCCTGGACTGTCCTCTCCAGCTAACTGTAGTGGAGGTTGCGAGGAAGGCTGCCAGTGTGACCTAGACTACGTCCTGAGCGATGGCCAGTGTGTCCCGGTTTCTGACTGTGGCTGCATGCATGAGAGACACTATCACGCTGCAGGACACTTCTACTCTGAGCAAAGCTGCCAAAAGTGTAACTGTGAAAGAGGAGTAGTGACCTGCAGCTCCGTGGAGAACTGCTCAGTAGAGGAGGGACATGCCTTGCAGTACGGAGTGTGCCAAGTATTTGCTGGCTTTGGCTACATCACTTTTGATGGTGTAATTCTGCCTCATTATGGAGCGTGCACCTATTTATTGTCAGCCCTTTCCTCTCAGGCTGGCAAAAACTATACTCTGCTTCTCAGCTTTAAAAATGACAGCAGTGGCAATTTCACAATCAGCAGAATAGCAATTCAAATGCTTTCAATTGAGGTGTCTAGTGACCCTGAAACACTACGGAAAGTAGAAGTGTTTATTTACCCTGAAACACTATTGAAAGTACAGGTAAGTTCAGACTCTTCATCATTTTGATCAGACCTTTGCAACCTTAATTTACTGTCACTTTGCTTTCAGGTTAACAGAGAAGAGCGCAGCATCCCTTTTGATAATGGAGAGCTCAAAGCATACCAAGAAGGCAACAGGCTGATTATCAAGACAGTTAGTGGGTTGGTCCTTGACTTGTCATCCACTCAGTACCTCAGGTTAACTGTTCCACAGGAGTATGACGGCACATTCTCAGGCCTCTGTGGGAACTTCAATGGGGACAGGTATGATGACATGGAACTGAGAAATGGTAATCTGACCACAAGCTTCACAGAGCTCCTGAACAGCTGGACAGAGTTGGATCCTGGAGAATACTGCACCGATACTTGCGGGAAAGAGTGTGATGAATGTAGCCTCTCCCCAACGGACAGCAGTGTCTGTGATGTCCTGATGAACAGTAGTAATGATTTCAACCAATGCTGGAACAGCAGTGTGGAGCGGGACATCTATGCTAAAATGTGCATGAGGGCCGTTTGTTCAGGAGCAGGGGACAGGGCTGCATGTCTCTCACTGGAAGCATATTCTGCAGCCTGTGAAGCTAAAGGAATACCAGTAGGACCATGGAGAGAGAATACAGCATGCTGTGAGTGCATCAGTTTTTTTGTCACAGAATAAATCAAGACTGTATGATCCATTCTGAATACTCTGTTTTTTCTTCTTCTAGCTCTGGAGTGTCCTGACCGTAGCAGTCCGAGCAACTGTGTTGACTCCAGCTCCAACTCATGTCCTGCTTTGCTACAGCCTGGTTCTCCAGCAGCCGGCTGCTCACAAAGCTGCCAGTGTGACCATGGAAATGTGTTTGATGGGGGCGAGTGTGTGCCCTACAGTCAGTGTGGGTGTGTTCTTGGTGATAAATATATCAAGGTAAATACACAAGCTTACTAGAGACAGTAAATGCTGGGTATGTTTTCAAGAGAACTGTTTGTAACTACAGTGGGGAGGACTAACATAACATTTTTGAGGAATAGCAGGATTTAAAATAACCTTTTTCACCATCGCTCATAATATAATTTATTACTTGTGCTATGATGTAACACAAGTAACTTTTTTTTACTGCTGTTAGTGGTTTAGATGGAGCAAGTCTTTATTTTCTTTTGTTTAATTACAACTTCTGATTAGTTTTTCCACAATTACAAGGACACATTTCATGACACCTTCTCCTCTTTTCTCTAAACTGTAAACACAAAACAGTTTTCCAACTCTTCACAAAAGCATGTACTCTTCCAGGAAAATCAAACAATCACATCGAAACACTTTTATTTGTGCTCAGAATCAAAAACTGTTTTCACATTACACACACCGCAGTTGGAATAGCTCCACTGAGCAAGAATTACACGCTACATCAAAAGTTTATTTTTGAGAGGAAAGTAAGTGTTTGTTACAATGAATGATACAGTTACCTAAATATGCAGCTACATTTTCCAAAATAAATATTCAAAGAACAATGTTTGAACACCTGGACAGTGCATAGGAGAGAAGTCGACAATCAAAAGACATAGACTCCTGCACACTGTCATTTAAACTTACAATTCCAAGATTTACTGTATTGTTTCAACCTGTTACGGTACTCAAACCTTCATCAGGTGGATTCATCTTTAGGATTAGCGGTGTGTCCTCCTAATAGTAACAGAGCAGCGGACTCTGTGTGGCTTGCTGTTAGATTACACACACACACACACACACACACACACACACACACACACACACACACACACACACACACACACACACACACACACACACACACACACACACACACACACACACACACACACACGGTGCAATGTGAAGATGTTAAATCGTCTTGGTTTTTCTCCTCCTCTGTGTTCTGCCACCTCTCACATGCACTACTCCTCCTCTGCCTCCCAGATTTTCTCCATCCATACTTGATCTCAACTATTAACTCGCTTGTTGCTGCTGATGAGATGAAGTCAATATAAATCTGTTCAGAGAGCACAAGTGCCTTCAGTTTTGGGCTGATAAGTGAAACTGACACCTGTGCAGTAATTATGTTTGACTTCTGCTGCTGTCGGTTAACATTTTGCATCACAGTTCACAATGTGTTGCGAGAATGTGTTTAGATTTTTTCAGAAAGGGTAAATGAGATCTGCAAAGTGTGCCTTATTAGTTAAAATGTCAGGTTTTGTGAAATGAGTGATCAATTCAATTTCCTGAGCATATGGAATACTTTGCTTATTTTCTCAATCAATTAATTCATCATAAAATGCTTGAGTGAGAAACGCAGTCATAAGTCTGCAGAGACCAAAGTGTCACTAGCTCATGTTAAAATCTGAGGTTCACGGTTAAGTTACTTTTTTTATTTCTGTGCACACCTGATATTTGTATCAATTAAAAAGATGTTTTTGCATGAATTAAGACTCTAACTCATAGAACCTATCTAAAGTGGAAAAAGTATAAATTCCACCACCTTTTAAGATGTTTGCAAAAGTCTAAATTTGTGAAGCAATTACAGCTGTCGAATAAATGAAGTGAAATTCTTAACTGTAATTAGTGGAAGAGAAAAAGACAAGAAGAGACTTCAGGGACATTTACCTCAGAATCATGTTCAAGTACAGTTCTTGGTTCAATCCTTTTATTCATTCAGGAAAGCCTCATTCAGATTAAAATCTATTTTACCAAAGTCCTGGCCAAGATCAGCAGCAGCACATTTCAACAAAGTTAGATATCAACACATAACAATTGGATTTCATTTAATTATATTTAACCTCTTCATGTCTGCAATCAAAGCTCATTCAGAAATGTTCCTCCTCCTCCATTTCTTAGTGGGATGAGCAGCTGTACACTGAGGGCTGCACCCAGAAGTGCTGGTGTCACCCCCTGAGTGGGGTGCTGTGTGAGGATGCAGGCTGTGGTGCGGGGCAGCAGTGTGCTCTGAGGAACGGTTCCTGGGGCTGTCAGGATAGACCTGGCGTTTGTGAGCTCAGGAACAGCCTCCAGGTCTCCACCCTCAGTGGACCGCTTCTGATCCTGGAACCCCGCTTCCCTTACAGCCTGATGTCGATCTGTGATGAGTCCAGTGTGCAGTGGTTCAGTTTGATCTCCTACCATGGACCTTGTGAAAACAACACTTCCAGATTTGTCACTGTGTTTCAAATCCTCCTGCATGGATCATTAGTCACCATACAGGATGGCATGGTGAGGTAAGAGTTTGATGGCCACAGACTGAGATCTTTTCTGTTTTTCCAGCTAACTCGCTGTTGCTCCCCACAGGTGAATGGACAGTTTGTGTCCCTCCCTCATGTTCTACCATCAGGGATCTCCCTGACATCAGGTGTGAGCCCGGACAAATCAGAGGTCACAGTCATCCTGAGGAGAGATGCTGGGATGGAGTCAGAGCTGGAGATAGAGATTGGTGTTACGATGGTGATGGTTAAGTTCCTCTTTGGTACTCAGATCAACTGTGTGGTCTGTGTGGAAACCTGAATGACCTCCACTCTCACAGTCCCGTCAGCTCATGGGTCCTCCATGACCTTCCAGGATGGTGAGTAATGTTCTTCACAACAATAGAAGTACTGTGAGTGCATGACTGATTTGTTATGTAATAATTAATACTCTCCCTCTTTACAGTGGCATCACTGGATGTGACACTCTTTTAATCTCCAATTGATATATATTGTTTTAAATAAAAAACAATTTAAACAACTTTGTATTGTCTCATTCAGTACTACATGACCTTCTCGTACATTTACATAACACTGGAAACTCTTATCAGTGAGGTCCATACATTAAGGTCCTCTCCTGCTGCTGTGATTAGTTTGCAAAAAATGAGGGAACACGTTTATCTAAATCCACAGTTTGTGTACTGTAACAGTTATTTTATCATTATTCTGTAAATATTTAATGTAAACTTTCCAGGGCCAGGTCACATTTCCTACCTCTCTATCACAGATATTGTTGCGACCTCTGCTGTATGCAGTTTTTCTTGGGTGTCTTCCAAAACAAACAGAAACCTGAAATTTAGTCCAAATACTGCAATTCAACAGAAGCACTGTTAAATGGGGATTTGATCAGTCAGTTGATTATCCTACAATTTTGCAAGCTTTACTAAGGTGGACATTGTGTCCTTGTATAAAGCTTGTAATGCAAAACAAAAGATGTGTCCAGTTTAAAGATCAGTAGATAGTGAGGGCAGCCATAGCCCAGTCTACAGGGACTTGGCTTTGACATTTAGAGGGCAGCTAGTTACTAGCTACTCTCATTGCAGACAATACTAATTGGACTGGTTGCTAGAGGTACCAGTTCACATCCACATCCAATAAGCAGTGCACTGAACCCCCAAACTATGTGCACTTACCTGTGTGCTGCTTACTCTGACATCTCTCCATTGACACAGGTTCATAGGGTTACATGTGTGTTCTGTTTTTTTTTCCTATTGTCAAATATGAATATATATTAACAAATATGAGAAAATACAAAGAAGCAGAGCATTTTTAAATTCTGATTCTTTTTTTATCAAATAAAGTTACATCTCAATCGGATATTTTGGACAGTAAAAGGTGAAAAGTGTTCATACTAGAGGAGACCTGTAAAGTATAAAGATGAAAATTAAACTATTCTGTATTTTTGAGTCCTTTAATCACCACCCCAATTATCAAACTACACTCTGAAGAGTCTGCTCACAGACTTTAAAGGTAAGTTGTTACTGTGGTCTACTACACTCTTGATTATTTCTAGTTCTAAATGAATATTAGTTTATTCAAAAATATCCAATCCCAGTTCCTAAAAAATTGGGAGGCAATAAAAATGTTAATGAAATTGAATTTGATTGTTTGTAGACCATTTAAACCCTGTATTTAATTGAAGATGGGGCAAAAACAGACAAACAAAAAAGTTGAAACAGAAACATTATATATTACTGAAAAAAATATATAAGCATATACTTAAATATATTTGACTACTGAACTACTTACATGTATTAGAATTAAATTTGTGTCAGATTCCTACAAATAAAAGATTACATGAATCAATGTGTTTTCAATAAAGGAGACGAGTGACTCATCTCTGTAACCTT